>NC_052503.1:59129597-59308350 GCF_016617805.1 Bactrocera tryoni | reverse complement strand
TTTTTGCTCCAAACAAATACTCATCTACATTACTTCCACAAATTACATAAAGTAATAGAGGCGTAATGCAGAGGAATATCAACCGCCCCAACTTCACTCAACAGGACACAAGGAGAAACAAAAGAAGACGATTTTCCCGCGCTTTTTACACTAAAAGAATTATTACCCCGCCAAAGCAGCGATACACAGCGAAACATAAGCGAACACGGAGTGAAACCACAAGTGAAATATAATATAAGTCAACATAAAAGTAAAGTTTATTACGATCAAGTGAACACAACTAGTGAGACAAATTATAGTGAACACGGAAAAACGTTTTTAAACAAGGAATCCACACAACATTAAACAGCGATACTCCGC
Source organism: Bactrocera tryoni (assembly GCF_016617805.1). Taxonomy (NCBI): domain Eukaryota; kingdom Metazoa; phylum Arthropoda; class Insecta; order Diptera; family Tephritidae; genus Bactrocera; species Bactrocera tryoni. The sequence continues at coordinate 59,307,990 of NC_052503.1, read as the reverse complement.
ATCAACTACAACACAAGATAAAGGAATTTGCACCCACAACAGGTTACAACACATGAAATTATTAACATAGAATTACATACATATATCTATAATTTAAACCAATTAACCCATATTGGCAATACACACACACCCCCATATATTTATATACTATAAACCCAATCAAGTTTAATGTTTAATGTTTAACGTTTAATTTAATTTATAACGATTCTACTAAACGAAATATCTTTTAATTAAAGGGGCCGATTGCTCTTACGTCGACATACCCCGACATTTTTGGTCCTATCGAGCCGCGATATTTAAAAGAAAAAGTCTTCGTGCGAATTTTAACAACAACATCATCGTTGGAATTCCACAACCCAACCTGAAGGTTTCAAAACAGTGCACCCAACAAAGACCCTATACGCTGAAGCAACAAACACCGAACAAGTAATTAAAAACAAAAACGAACCAAACTTAATCAAAAGCGGAAAAAATTTGTAAGTGCGACCCATATATTTTTCAATATAATAATACAATATAAAGTGCAAATCATATTTGTTAAAAAACACCCAATTGTCAAATTGTGTCCTTAAGAAGACTTAAGCATAATTTATTGGTTTTATTGGGTTGACAAAAATTTGATTTGCACTATTTAATTATACATACACATTAGGGCGGGTCGATTTAAAAATCGCCCATTGCTCTATGAAAATCATATTCTAGGGATCAAAATAAGAAACTTTGCCGAAGGAACCATACCTCTAAAACGAATTTTGATGTCCCCCAATTTGGGTCGAACTTTTGGGTAGGGTCCAATCGAGTCCAAATGTATGACCGACCCCCACTAACTTTGGACGGTCGATCCACCCATGCCAGTGACACACCCCCTGGAACTCCCCTGGGGGGTTCCCCATACAATCATTTCAAAAAATTACCATTTTTGGCCTTTACATGAAAAATTCAGCTAAATGCCTATGTTTTTTCTTTATTTTTATTTATTTATTTATAATAATATCTATTTTTGCTCTTAAGAAATTTATTAAGTCAGAACAGATGTAAATGAAAAAATTAATTTAAGTGAATTATAGAAAAGAAACTAAAAAAAAGTATTGTTTGAAGTCTTTTTTACTTTCAAGTCTTGGCAATTTCGCACGGCTCTCTAATGTCGTCGCCATAACAGCCTCTACATTTTCCGGTATAACCCGTTTGGAAACGCTAGCTAGCAATTGAACACGTGTATCATTAAACGGTGGATCATCTGGATTTAAATATTCTTTCAATGTATCGTACGGAATGCTTCGCGTGAATGGTGGTTCAAATACGATATTTATATCATTCAAATTGATCATTTCCGTATAACTTGTGCAATTAAAGTTTATGTCTGGTTTTTTATAAACTCTAAGTTCCATTGGCTCGTCAACATCGGTTCGATAGCGTAGAATTTTCTTGATGGCACAGTCGCGCTTTTCTTTCCTATCATCAAACAACATTGATAACAAGATATTCTCCGAATGCGCATAATATGAATTATCTTTAATTACTTGATAAAAAAATTTGCGTAAACGAGGTTCTAGAAATCGTGACCAACCAATGAACTTGAAAAATAATGCACTGCCGTACACGACAGAGCTGTAGTACTTGATATTGAAGTACATTGGCACATAACATTTAATTATAAATTCAACCAGAATTCTTAAATTTGCATCTGGATTTTCCGTTGTCACATATAATCGCAATAATCTAGCGGCCTTGGTGAGCCACCGAGAATGTAAAATTTTCCCTGGTTCGATGTTAGCCAGATCCACCGGAACCACGCCGCTAGAAATTGCATGGGCCATGTCGTATAAGTACTTCGAATCGGTGGAAAATTCATTTTTTTCTGGAGCAAGGGGCCTATTTTGCAACTCAATTTTCTGGAAGCCGCCCACCACCTAAAAATATATAATAATAAAATAATTAAAAATGGTTGACAATTATAATAAATGAGTGATAGCAATAACTTACCGGAAGAGTTTCACAAGTTTCGATTTGACGGCTCAGTTTTCCGGTTGCCGATCTTGGTCCAGTGCTGGTTGATTTATCCAAAGCTTCAAACAAATGCCGAAACGGAAATTCGTTGAAGTGTAGAAGGCAAACAAACCAATGCAATGGTCTTTTTAACAGCAATTCGAATCGTCGTATAATTCCACCGTGTGGGCCAGTGTTTGTTGGCTCACCGTCAGTGCATATTCCAATTAATGTATCCAGTGATATATTTTTATCGTTGAAAAAACCATTTAATTTGGTTGTTTTGTATTCAGCGGTTTCATGTTCCAGTCTTACGTAACCAATCAATTCAGAATTGGGTTCTCTCAAAATAACAAGATGAGGTTCTTTTACCATCCTAGTATGATACTTCTCATCAATTTTATCTATCGTTAAAGTATCATCTTTTCTGCCATCGAATGAAAACGCTAACAAATTGGTATCATCTAAGCGTTTGCGAAGCACTTCTTGTCTTCATTTCTCTTTTTCTCTGCGAACTTTCGATTAATCCATGATGAGAGGTTTCCCATGCTTATCTTTAATTTTAAAATCTTGCAAAAGAGCGGTTCCCAATGCTGATGCTACTTTGTCAGGCACACCAAATCTGTCACATATCAAGGCAAAGTTAAAACAATCGTATCTGTGTATTGTGAACTTATGCTTCTATCAATATCTTCTTGAACCGGTGGCGGTGCGTATGTTGAATCATCGGGATCTTGGTATGTTGGCATTGATGACATAGACGTTGCCACAAATGCCCACAAATCGACCCGGCCTAATATACATATATATTTATATACATATATATTTATGTACTGTGTATATATATCCAAATATATAAAGATTGTTTTTTGGCCACTAATGCTTACCTTCGTGTATCAAAACACAAATTATCCACAAACATAAAAAAAATATAAAAAATTTCACTTGCACATATGTCCGGTGATACCCTTTATGCTTGATCAAGCAATAAGCAGGATTGCCTTAAATAAGTAATCAAAAGTTAAGGCAAAAACAAAAAACAATTATATATATAGATATATATATATATATATAAAGGAATAAAAGAGAAAAGGTCAAGAAAAACCGAATAAAAGAAAAAATTACAGATGTACATGTATGCACCAATTTGATACACTTGCGTTGATATTTACACATTGAAAATACATACGTATATTTATATATTTATTGTAAACTCAACTATTTGAGAACATTGGAGTACAGGCCAAGAGACCGTACTCACATACATACGTACATACATATTTACAGAATATACAAAGAGTGCACATTTACGAATCAAAGTGCACACACGATTATTTCATTTCTAAATTCCGTTTATGCGCGCTCGCTCCACTGAGAACCAATATATGCACGCTTGCATATACACTTGCACATAATTATATACGGAAAGTTGATTACACCATACGAGGGTACCTCAAAATACTATTACATACTTTTTAAACGGTTCGGTAGAAAAAGTATAAAGTATTACAATATATTTACATATATAAATAAAATAATAATTAAATATTACCAACAATTTAAATTACACCTTCAAAGTCCAAATTAGCACATTTTCGGCAATACCCCTTGTTCTTTGATAAGCAAAAACAAAGAACAATTCGGTAATACTTTTATACTTTATTCGAGATTAATTAAAACGAAACACGTTATTTAATATAATCCGATCAACAAAATAAAATAAAACAAAACATTTTACAATTTTATCAATTATATTTACAAAAAAGACTTCGCTTGGCAATCAACAATTAAAAGTCAATATCTAAAGTCAATCAGTATATATTGAAAAAATATATATATATTTCGTTAATTTATTTGTTCTAAATGAACACAGATTCCAAAGAATCTAAATCTTCACGACTACTGAAAGTTCCAAAAATGATTTCGGACGAAAAAAGTCCATGTACACCTGCAGAAGCTACACGCTCAAAGCAAGGTGTTACAAAACAAAAAAGGGGGAAAGACATTATATACAGTAAATTCATTTCTGAGAGTGACAGTTTTATAGAATACTGCACTCGATTTTCTTCTTCGTCGATTCAAGATAATTCTGTATCGGCATTAGAAATCACAAAAGAAAATCTGTACAATTTTTGGATACGTCTCCAAGCTTCTTATGACGCAATAGTAGAATCTGATGACTCAGATCTACCAGAAAATTTCAAATCCTCGGCTTACGCCAAATATAAAAATTGCTTAGACCAATTTGAAGAAACAAAAGCAATGATTACTGATCAATTGAAACTAATTAAAGCAATTGCACCTGCTCCACTTCCGCGAGTAGAGATGCCACAAGTACAAAGTCAAGAGGCAAGTTCAGGCATCCACCTCAAGGTGCCCGCATGTGACACAGAAATTTTTCATGGGGGTTATGAACAATGGCATCCGGGACAGACGTTTACATAAGCCACCCAAAATTATCCAATGCACAAAAATTGTATCACCTCCGATACAAAATGAAAGGTCAAGCTGGTGTCATAGTAAAACAGTTCGCATTAAATGACGACAATTTTAATATGGCTTGGGAAGCTTTAAAATCAAGATACGAGAATGAACGAATATTGGTCGATAAGCAGATAACAATCTTAATGAACTTGCCAAAAATTCAAAAGGAAAATGAAAGATTTTCTCACTACCCAGTACGAAATCGCAGAAAGGGTAGACAAAAAAATAAATACAAGTAAACCAAAAGGTAATCAGCAAGACTTCAATAGAAGCTTCCACAAGCCCCAAGCCAATAGCAACAACAATTTGAATAGAAGCTTCTTCAAAACGCAATCGTTCTCATCTGAACAGAATAAATATAGATCAAGCGAACTATGTACAGGAGGGCATAAGCTCAAATCTTGCGAGAGATTTAAAAAATTGAATATTATCGACCGCAACAATTTCGTGAAAACTAAAAGACTTTCTACAAACTGCCTGTCACATGCGCATACCCTCAAAGAAACGCGAAAGCAAATTCAACTGCGTCTATTGTCATAAACGACACCATTCGATGGTTCATATAAACAATTTTTCCAGCTTACCCCCAAACAGAGCAAATATCAAGAGAGCCACGGGTTTAGGTGCAACAACAAATCCCGAAGTGCCAAATTCACAAAATTTCCAAGAAGCACCATGCTGCTCAAAGGCTTTAAAAACTCAAACGCTACACAGCGAAAAGCAAGGTAGGGTACTACTACCCACAGCAGTCGTCTCCATCGAACATCGAGGAGAACTGTTTAAGCTCAGAGCCCTAATAGACCAAGGATCACAACGATCTTTCATAGCGTCTAGGGCACAAAATAGGCTAAATCTGCCAACAAAACAAGCCAACTTTGAAATAACGGGAATGGGCGGAAGAGTAGTTCAAAACTCTAATAAAATCTGCCCAATTACCCTATTTCCCCCCCAGCGGATATAAGAATACAAGCAGAAGCTATAGTTTTACCGCAATTAACCAACATGCTACCAAGCTATCATATAAATAGCAAGCATTGGGAAAAGGTTTCACACCTTAAGTTAGCAGATCCCAACTGCAACACCCCCGCTCAAATGGACCTTCTACTAGGCAGCGATCTCATACCACAAATAATACTCGAAGGTATTGAGAAAATTTCAAACAAACTTTTGGCACAAGAGACTATTTTAGGTTGGATCCTAAGTGGACTAGTCACGGAACCAGTCACAACAATGACAACTCAAGTTGAGGAAATCGCAAACGAGTACCTCAATTCACAATTGAGAAAATTTTGGAGATAGAAGAACTCCCCCCCATTTCAATCACAACCCCCGAAGATCAGTATTGTGAAGACTTTTACAAAGCCACAACTACTAGATCAGATAATGGTCGGTATATCGTACGACTACCACTAAAACAACAGTTTCCCAACACAATCGCCTTAGGTCACTCTCGCACCTCTGCAATACAGCAGTTTCAAAGTATGGAAAGAAATCTACTTAAAAAAGGTGAGCTCAAACCAGAATATGATGGTGTGTTGGAAGAATACCTCCATTTAGATCACATGGAGGAAGTAGCCCCGTGCGAAAAAATCATCAGTGGCAAATACTACTCATTTTACTTGCCACATCATGCATTGGTAAAGCCAGATAAAAAAAAACTAAAGTAAGAGTTGTCTTCAACGCCTCAAGACCCACTAACTCGGGGAATTCCCTAAACGATATCCTGTTTACGGGACCCACGCTCCAACCTGATTTAATGGTGCTTATTTTAAACTGGCGTATATTCAAATACGTATTCAACGGGGACGTCGAAAAAATGTATAGACAAATAGTCGTACATAAAGACGATCAAGATTTTCAGCGAATTGTTTTCCGAAAATCCCCCAGTAGTCCACTACGCGACTTCAAGCTAAAAACAGTGACCTTTGGCGTTAACTGTGCCCCATACTTAGCCATCCGAACACTCCATGAATTGGCTGAAAACACCAAGTCAGAATTTCCTCTGGCAACCCAGGTGTTAAAAACACAAACGTATGTAGACGATATTCTGTCTGGAAGTCACAGTCTTCCGCAAGCATACGAATCATTATCACAGGTAATCCAAGCCCTCAAAACCGCAGGGTTTCCATTAAAAGATTACGGCAAATCACCCAACTATATTAAAAAACATACCAAAAGAAAATTTGTTGGACACTAATTTCCTTGTTTTCGAAAAGGAAAGTACAACAAAAACTCTGGGCATCCAATGGAATGCGATATCGGACCAGTTTTCATACACAACTGAGTCCATATCCGCTTTATCCGCCATTACAAAACGCCAAATTCTCTCCTCTGTGGCAAAACTTTTTGACCCCGCAGGATGGTTTTCGCCAATTATGATACAAGCCAAAATCCTGATACAAGAATTATGGCTAGTTGGGGCCGATTGGGACGAGCAAGTAAAACCACTTCGTTTAGAAAAGTGGTCCCAGTTCGCGAGAAATCTAAACGATATCACACATATAGAAATCCCACGATGGGTAAAATATGTCCCAGAGCACAAAGTCGAACTACACGGCTTCTGTGACGCCCCTGAAAAGGCATATTGCGCCACTATATATGTATGTTCGCACAAAAAGCGACAAGGCGATCACAAGCCACTTACTAGTTGCAAAAGCAAAAGTGGCTTCTCTAAAAACAATAAGTCTATGTACCACGACTAGAAGTATGTGGTGCACTACTACTTGCCAAACTAGCATCCATAGTGCAAACGCAACTGAATATGGCAAAAAAGAAATTATATCTCTGGTCTGATTCCGAGATTGTATTAGCCTGGTTGGAAAAACTACCACATGCATGGAAGACGTATATCTCCAATCGAACTTCTCAAATTCTTGACCTAGTGGAATCAGCCACTTGGCGACACGTAGCCAGTGCTGACAATCCTGCTGATCTTGGTACAAGAGGGTGCAAACCTCTGCACCTTGCCACCACCACCCTCTGGTGGAATGGCCCCCGATGGTTAACAGAATCTCCCGATTCTTGGCCGCAATCGCCCATGCCTAATATTATTGCCCCAGAAAGTCGAAAGATCGACTCCTTTCACACAACATTGGATGACACTGACATCCTGGAGAGATTTTCATCTTACCCCCGAGCCCTCAGGGTAATCGCTTACATGCTCAAATTCATAGAGCGACTCAAACGTTGAATTATGGGAATACGCACAGTATATCCCCAAGGCAATACAGTGACGCACCTAGACTTACAAAAAGCAAAGGTCGCTCTTATCGCATCTACTCAAGCGCGCTACTTCAGCCCAGAGATATCAGTACTGAGAGAATCGAAGCCGATTGCTAAAAAGAGCTCACTCCTAGTACTAAATCCAATCATAGATCCGAAGGGTCTACTTCGTGCAAATGGTCGGCTTGTCAATTCAAGCCTAACGTATAACGAACGTCATCCCATTGTTATACCAGAGAGATCGCAACTTGCCACATTATATCTCAATTATGTCCACGTACTATTATTAAATGCCGAACACCGCCTCATGCAACGAATAGTCCGCCAAGAGTTTTATATCCCAAGACTCAAGCCAAAGATAAAGAAATGCATATTTTCGTGCAAGATATGCTCTATGCAAAAGCAAAAGTTGCGAACGCAGATTATGGCAGCACTTCCACCGGAACGCTGCAACTTTGCTCCGCCCTTCACTATCACAGGTGTCGATTTTGCTGGGCCTTTCCAAATAAAGGCGTCAATGCTAAAGTCTCCCACACTAATGAAAGGCTACGTGGCTGTCTTTGTCTGTTTTACGACAAAAGCAGTACACCTCGAGCTATGTACTAATCTGACAAAAGAGGCTTTTCTTGTGGCATTTGCTCGCTTCGTCGGACGGCGTGGTTTTCCGTCAAAGCTCATGAGCGACAACGGCAAGACATTTATAGATGCTCAAAGAGCCACCGAAACAGTTTGTGGACTTTATCAAACAAGTTTCCCCTGAGATTGTACAAAAGTACGCTCCCCAAGGCATTAACTGGCAGTTCATCCTTCCAAGCGCTCCTCATATGGGTGGTTTATGGGAATCAGCGGTAAAAAGCTTCAAATCCCACTTTAAAAAAGTAGCTGGAAACTACAAATTTAACTTTGAAGAATTCACAACATTATTAATTCGTATTGAAGCCGTTCTCAATTCACGGCCATTGACGACACTCTCGCAAGATCCCTCAGATCTTACAGCTCTTACACCAGGGCACTTTCTCAAAGGAGCACCCATTTTGGCCATACCTGAGCCAGGCGTGGAGTCGCTATCCTTACTGAACAGATGGGAAAAAATTAAAATTCTCCATCATAATTTCAGCCGCCGATGGAAAGAGGAGTATATAAAGGACCTTCACAAAAGGTACCGCTGGAAAACTCCCGAAAAGGCGCCAAAGCTTGGAGATTTGGTCCTAATACATGACGACTGTCTCTCCCCTACAGAATGGCGGCTTGGTCGCATAGAGAAGCTACATCACGGCTCCGACGGTCACATACGAGTAGTTGACCTCCGTACTCAAAACGGAACTCTAACGAGGCCGCTCGTTAAACTATGCTTCTTATCAACCGCAGATAATAACGAAAATGCACATAATAAACAATCCGTACAATAATACCGACTCGCAGAAATTGAAAAATCCGTTAATAACTAAAACCGGAATCAATCGCACATATGATAAATCATAAAGATACTAAAAAATAATGGGTAGATTACTAAACTCTGACAAACCAAATAAAGTTGTTTACAAATCACACAATTTCATAATAGATAGAAGTGCGTTGCAACTAAACACGACCTTTTCTCCATACAGGCAAACATGGACTCAGAAAGCATGTCAACTCCAACACCAACACTGCGATCGGCCATCAGTGTTCCCCGTCCTGGGGTTGTCCCAACAGCGGCACCCCGTACAATCCCCGCATCAGCACCGTCAACTGCAGCTCGTCATGGCACACGAGCAACTGTAACCACACCGGCACCACCAGCGGAGCCGCATCGCATACGATGCCCCCTTTATCGCTGCCCCCATCGACTGCAACACTGTGGGCTCCTCAAGGGCATGTCACCTATCCAGCGGCAGCAGGTAGCACAGGCGCATGGGCACTGCAACAATTGTCTGGCACACACGCACGCGACTGAGGACTGTGACTCTGGGGCATTGTGCGAAATGTGTGGCAAGCAGCATCACACGCTGCTCCACCGCACCCCAAGACGTGAGGTTGGTCGGCCACCTGCCACTCGAAGACCGCAGCAATCCAGCCGTGTGGCACGACGCCGAAGACCGCCACCACCTCCTGAGTCCCGTCTATGGCGTCCGCGAAACGCAGTACCCATCAGGCGCCATCGTCAAAGGCCACACTACCGGCGCACGTCCGAACTTAGCAACGTTGTGGCAACGTTGCAACAACTCCAGCGATTGCTAGGCTGAACATTCGCCTAGGGGGGCCGGGATAGCTAAATGCCCCCATACACTACTACACCACACAACACACCACTCACAAAGCAACACTGGCCCACTCACCACACTTGGAGACAACACTCAGAAGTCTACACCCACACACACACCAATGCACGCCGTACCTCAACCCACCATAACTCTCCACAGCCCAACGAGCAAAAACCCTTGTCAAGGAAGAAGCCGCCTTTTTTTTCGACCACGAATCTCGAGCAGTGATCATCGGCGGACGTTTTCGTTTCTTGCTTTTTTTTTCGGCAACGTTCAACTATTTTGTCATCTTCGGCGCGCAACTCAACCCCCGTTCCAGCATCTGGAGATCCTCAGTGCGCAGCAGTGGAATCCACTAATTAATTGCGAGTGTTCTTCTGTGGAATTCTATAAATACACCCGTAAAACTTCCATTGGTATCCGACCAGGGAGTCCACAAATTTTAATACATTTTGTTACATTCATTTTACATTATCGTCACGCTTCCACTGGTATCCGACCAGGGAGATCTTTGTTATAACGTTTTTATCCTCCAATAAAATTGCGATACATCTTGAAGTGAAAAAAAAATAATATATATTTCGTTCTCAAAGGAATGGGTAGCAGAAGAAAGTACTAAATTATATAATACCTAAATTTAAGATTGTGGAATTCTTCCAAATGCGCTACCGTTATGGCTTTATGACAACGTCAGTGAGATAAAGACGGTTAGTTACCTTAAATAAGTGAAGTAAATGTTTTGAAGCAACTCAGTATCGGTTGCCTAATGTGTATATACAAGAAAATCGACTTTATACCTAAATATAAGACTGTGGAATTCTTCCAAATGCGCTACCGTTATGGCTTTATGACAACGTCAGTGAGATAAAGACGGTTAGTTACCTTAAATAAGTGAAGTAAATGTTTTGAAGCAACTCAGTATCGGTTGCCTAATGTGTATATACAAGAAAATCGACTTTATACCTAAATATAAGATTGTGGAATTCTTCCAAATGCACTGCCGTTACGGCTTTACGTCCACTTCAGTAAGATGAAGAAGGTTAATTAACTTAAGTAAGTGAAGTGAATGATTTGAAGCAACACAATATCGATTGCTAAATGTGTATACACAAGAAAAACGACTTTATACCTACATATAAGATTATGGATTTAAATATGTGAAGTTAATGATTTGAAGCAACCCAATATCGATTGCTAAATGTGTATATACGAGGAAATCGATTTTATACCTAAATATAAGATTGCAAAATCTTTCCAAATGCACTGCCGTTATGGCTTTATGACAACGCCGGTAACATGAAGAAGGTTAATTAACTTACATATATATGAGAAGCAAATGATTCGAAGCAACTCGATATCTATTGCTAAAAGTGTATATAGAGAAACTCGCTTGTATACCTATATAAAGGATTGTGGAATTTTTCCAAATGTACTGGGCAATTGAAATAAACGAACTACGATTTGGGGCATGCACCTGGAATGTACGATCCCTAAATTGGGAAGGTGCTGCTGTCGAGCTCCTTGTTGTCCACGGGAAAATGAAAGCTGACCGCCGTCTAAGAAATGCTATGAACGGGACAAGGAATGAGGTGAGTAGGTCCTTGTGGCATTTACCACAGTGGCCACATAAAGAAGGAACTCGTTGGGGCAGAGAGACTGATGAACGTCTTTCCACATTCCGCATCAGAGCGAAGTTCTTAAAAATATCGCTGATTTGCGCCTTCTCCCCGACGGAAGACAAGGACGGTGTGACCAAAGATGCCTTCTATGCGCGCTTTGAGCGATCCTATGAGAGAATCGAAACGTTCCGATAGACGGAAGACACATCTCCACTGTTTTAAACGTGCACACGATCGAAGTCCTAGCATGGACATGGACACCCGCCTCTGTGCAGCAAAGAAGCGCACGTTATCAAACACAAAGCCGATGGATTTTCGTTCCGACTTGCACTCGTGCTCTCTGAGAGCACTCGTCAACAACTCGGTATAAGGGAACTGTGGAACGGCATTTAAAGCTCCTTACGTACAGGTGCAACCGAAACCATAGTTTTTCGGAAAAGACGAAAGAACAGCTGGTACGATGAGTAGTGCCGTGTCGCACCGGAGAGAAAACAGACTGCTTACCTCGCAATGTTACAATCAACCACAACACGTGCGGGATGGGATAGATACCGAGACTTGAAGAGGGAAGCGATACGCATTTGCAGACAAAAACAGAGAAACGAAATGTTTGAGTACGAAAAGCTTGAAAAACTGGCCGACAGGGGTATTGCTCGAAAATTGTACGAAAAGATGCGGCGACTAACAGAAGGTTTCAAGACCGGAGTAAACTCTTGTTAAACTCCCAGAGGTAATCTAGTGAGTGATACCCAGGGCATACTAAAACTATGTAGGAAACACTTTTCCAGCCTCCTGAATGGCAGTGAAAGTATAACGCCAGTAGAAGGCGAACCCGTTTCCCCCATCGATGACAATGGAGCAGACATTTTACTGCCTGACCATGAAGAAGTTCGAATATCAATTACCCGTCTGAAGAACAAGAAAGCGGCGGTAGCCGATGGATTGCCGGCCGAGCTCTTCAAATACGGCGGCGAAGACCTGATAAGAATAGGGTTACCATATACACTGATTTGTCAGCAAATTCCTTGATTTTGACCTTTGGCACTGATTCCCTGATTTTCGTGAAGATTCCCTGATTGGTTTCCTCCTGAATCGGCGATTTTTTAAATTATTATTTTTGAAGCGAGTGCGTGAAAAAAAGTGATCATCACAGCATTTTAGTCTATTTAGGCGTTTTTACGCGCCGCGCAGGATACATTTACATGAATCATATCACTTATGGCTGCGTTTCAAAACTCGACCGAGTTCAACACGCCCAGGTTTTTTTCGGTATAAAATTCCTGCGCGAGTTGAACTCGGTTGAGTTTTGGAACGCACACTATATGATATCGCCATCATACATAAATGTATACCGTCGCATGGAAATGCGACTGCACCATATGTCACACACATGTCTTGCCTGGAATTTACTTATATAATTTACTAATCACCGGTGTGTTCACAACTATTATATTTCATAAATTGAATCGGAATCCGGAATGAGAAATTTTCTACGCCTAATAGCTGAAACAGCGAACAACGTAAGCTCGCATTCCGAATCAGCTAATACGACCTGTCTTATAGAAGCGCAATGTAAATGATTCGCAACACCGCTTCTACCACCCACTTTTCCTGTAAAAACGAGTCAGCTGATTGATCTCTCACAAGGCAGGGTTACCAGTGTCGATATACTGTAGTAATTATAAAAACTGTCTTCCCTATGTTTGAAATTTTCTTAAACTAACTCAAATTCAGAGTCGAATGCTATTATTTATAAATATATAAACTATTTTTAATAGTTGATTTCAGTTTTAATACATATGCAACGGGACTGATTTTGACTGAGATCGATATGGTAACCCAAGATAAGGAGCACGCCTGACGACTGGAATTTAAGTGTGCTGTGCCCAATCCACAAAAAAAGGAGACCCCATAATCTGCGCCCACTACCGTAGGATAAGTTTTCTATCGAGCGTATTATGTGAAAGATTAAATCCCACCGTCAATTAACTGATTGGATCTGATCAATGTGGCTTTAGGCATGGTAAATCAACCACTGACAATCATGCGCAAAATTTTGGAAAAGTCCCGTGAAAGGAGAATCGGCACACACCCCCTCTTCGTCGATTTCAAAGCTACTTTTGACAGTACGAAAAGGAGCTGCCTTTATGTCGCGATATCTGAAATTGGTATCCTCGCAAAACTAATACGGCTGTGTAAACCGAAGTTCAGCAACACCAAAAGCTCCGTCATAATCGGGAAGGACCTCTTCGAGCCGTTCGATACCAAACGAGGTTTCAGACGAGGTGACTCTCTTTCATGTGACTTCTTCAACCTGCTGCTGGAGAAAATAATATGAGCTGCAGAACTAAGCAGAAAAGGTACAATCTTCTATAAGAGTGTACAGCTGCTGGCGTATGCCGATGATATTGATATCATTGGACTTTAGATAAGATGAAATATCCCCTGTCATCAAACAAAAAGTCGTCGCAGGCACCCACGTCACTGTTTTCAGTCATTAGCAAAAACCAAACTCTAGAAGTAACTCATTATCCTCGTCCTGCTATATGATGCAGAGGCATGGACGATGACAACATCTGATGAATTGACGTTACCAGTTTTCGAGAGAAAGGTTCTGTGGAAGATTTATAGTCCTTTACACATTGGCCACGGCGAATATCAATGGAAAGATAAGCTATATGAGATATACGACGTTATTGACATAGTTCAGTGAATTAAAAGACAGCGGATACGCTGGCTAGGTCATGTCGTCCGAATGGACGAAAACACTCCAGCTCTGAAAGTATTCTACGCAGTACCCGCCGGAAGAAAAAGATCTCCACTCCGTTGGAAAGATCAGGTGGAGAATCGCTTGGAATCTCCAATTGGCGCCACCTTGAGAAAAGAAGAAACGACTGGCGCGCTGTTGTTAACTTGGCTATATCCGCGTAATCGGTTTCTACGCCAGTAAAAAAGAAGAAGATTACCTGATATCCGAATAAGAGCAAAAATTAACTGAAAGTAATTTAATTGAGAACTGCTCATTAATAGAATAAGAGAGAAAATAAATTTTAAGATTGATGATTTTCATTACTCAAGCGTAAATGTTTGTGATCGTATTGAGCTTAACTCCATCGCACTAGTGATTATCCCCTGCGTATTAAGATATCTTTCAAGTACTGTAAATAATTATGTTGAAAATTTGTCTATAAAATGTTACAATATCACTAATTCTGGTTTTGACGATTTTCTTCTTTTTTATACTCTCGCAACAAAGTTGCTAAGGAGAGTATTATAGTTTTGTTTACATAACGGTTGTTTGTAAGTCCTAAAACTAAAAGAGTCACATATAGGGTTATATACACCAAAGTGATCATGGTGACGAGTAGAGTTGAAATCCGGATGTCTGTCTGTCCGTCCGTCTGTCCGTCCGTCCGTCCGTGCAAGCTGTAACTTGAGTAAAAATTGAGATATCATGATGAAACTTGGTACACGTATTTCTTGGCTCCATAAGAAGGTTAAGTTCAAAGATGGGCGAAATCGGCCCACTGCCACGCCCACAAAATGGCGAAAACCGAAAACCTATAAAGTGTCATAACTAAGCCATAAATAAAGATATTAAAGTGAAATTTGGAACAAAGGATCACATTAGGGAGGGGCATATTTGGACTTCAGAAACACTAAATTTTACGGAAGAAATGGCAAAAAGAAGCTGCTCCCTGGCTTTTTTTAAAAATTGAAAATGGGCGTGGCGTCGCCCACTTATGGACCAAAAACCATATCTCAGGAACTACTATACCGATTTCAATGAAATTCGGTATATAATATTTTCTTAACACCCTGGTGACATGTACGATATGGGGTGAAATCGGTTCACAACCACGCCTTCTTCCAATATAACGCTATTTTGAATTCCATCTGATGCCTTCTCTGTATAATATATACATTAGGAACCAATGATGATAGCGGAATAAAACTTTACACAAATACGGTATTTGAAAAATATGTAAATGACGCATAATGAAATCCCGATTATCATTTTATTATGCGAGAGTATAAAATGTTCGGTGACACCCGAACTTAACCCTTCCTTACTTGTTTTTTTAATTGAAAACATTATTTAAATTTTCAAACATATGATTGTGGCAGATGAGATTAAAGCTTTGGGTGTGTTCAATGCAATTCATCGTTGTACATGACATAGTCCTTCATAATGCAATGGTTTCTTAAACGCTTTTGTAGCATAAACTCCATTTGCTGCAGAGAAAAATTGAAAACACGCTTAAAACTCATATTGTTTCTGTAACATACTACACAAGATGTGTTAAAAATAATTATCAGAGATTTGGAGAAACTAATTAAAAAAAAAAAAAAATGTGTTAGGTTGGTTTCTTAAGCTCTAATTTTAACTAGCTGGCAAACTTTCTACTGGAAAACCGATTTTTACCCAAAAAAAGCACTAGCTGAAGAGAGAGCAAGTTGAGAGCGTAAGTTGAGAGGGCTTTTAGTTTCTGCTGGTGAAATTTCTGCTACCAGAAAACAGCTTTGTTTATGAAATAACAGCTGTTTAAATATATGTACATATATAGTACATATACAGGCAATATTTGACACATCGGCTTTGATTTGGTTTATTTTCATTGTTTTGAATTGCGAAAACAATAATCATAATGATTAGTTTTAGATGTTGATATGAAGCGATTGGGAAAAATAACATTTGGATATTTCCGTCTCTTTTACTTTTGCGATATTTCATCCTTTGTGCTGGGAAAGAAGATTCGAATTTTATACATAGTTGAAAGTTGAAATTTAAGGTGGTTTATAGTTGATTAATGAAATGTATTTAGTTTAGTTTTTAACAAATTATTCGCTCATTTACACCAAACCTTCACACCTATGACTCTTTCCGGAAAGATTTCGATAATTATTTGGTTTAAAAATAACAGGTTCTCCAAGTAGAGGTACTTTTTTTAATAGCATTTTTTAGGCATGATCACGCATTAGTCGTATCAAGCTGTCATGTTTGTTTTGTTCAGTATTGTTTTTCTTTTCAACAAGGAAAGACTTACGCCTAAACAACGTTTACAAATCGTTCAACTTTATTACCAAAAATCACGTTTTGTAAAAATTGTGTTTCGCTCAACTTATGGTCAGCATAATATGCCTACGCTTTGCTCTAGGCTCTTGAAAAAAATTAAAATAAAATCAATAAATAAATTTAGACTGTCTCCTGAACTCAAGGTAGTCAATTTCAACAGCGTTCCAAATTTAAGTTGGCACATATATAACGTTTTTTAAAATTTCTATCGAACAACTTAATACTTCATTATTTATGTTAATTTAATTTCCGTAAAATTTTTGATTAGGTTATCATTTCGATATTCACGTTGACACTTTTTATGAAAAAGTTGTTTAATACATATATCCACTAATTATTTTTAAGTTTACTTCTCCAGTATAAAACTTTAACTTTCAGTATATAGCTGAACTAACTTTTCAATATCATCTTAGTAGACATATTGATCAATGCTCACCAAGTATTTAACTCTCGTTCCTCAACCTACATACTTTAATCTTTCGTGTGACCGAAAATATCATTGTATACATGTATATTTATATGGACATATATAACAAAATACATTATTACTTTTTATACTCTTGCAACATGTTTCTAGAGAGTATATGTAATAGTTTTATTCACCTAATGGTTGTACTTATCACTTAAAACTAATCGAGATAAATATAGGGTTATATATATAAATGATCAGGATGACGTGACGATTTGAAATCCGAGTGACTATCTGTCTGTCCGACCGTCCGTGCAAACTGTGGCTTGAGTAAAAATTTAGATATCTTGATGAAATCGGATCACTTCCACGCCCACAAAACACTATTAAGAGACAAACTATAAAGAGCAATAACTGAGCTTTATTGGAGCCGGTGGGAAAATTGAACGAAGGGCGTGGCACTGTCCACTTTTTGGTAAAATCACATATCTTGGGACCCGATTGACCCGTTTTAACAATTTCACAATTTGGTAATTTACATTACCCTAATATTTTTATATCACATTATGAAAATGGGTGAAATTGCACTACAACCACGTCTATGTTCTTCCCAAATAACACCATTTTTAATTCCATTTGATTCTTTCACTTTCCAGTACACCAATCAAGAACAAAGGTTAGGTTACGTTAGATGGCTGATCAAAGATCACACGTATACTAATAATGTAGTACTTTGTGATGCCATTGAAAAAGAACTCCCCTGTTCGAACTTACAGATTGTCGAAGCGCTTTGTAGCCGATACATAGTTACACAGACGCTTAACTTCAACACCCGCCAGTTCGGTGGGATATACCAAAGGTATGCGCCCCCAAGTGTCTGAGTCTTGGCCTCCTAAACGCGGGACAGTCAAGTAGGAAGTGCTGGCTTGTTTCTACCGCATCTTCTTCCAAACAGCTTCTACAGTCGGCATCTGGTAAGATACCCATTCTTACCGCATGTAAGACAATAGGACAGTGGCCTGTTAAGAGTCCCACTAATAATGAGAGGTTAGCCTTACTGAGGGCCAAGAGATCATTAGATCTCCTGCGGTCTATTCTAGGCCAAAAGGCTTCTGTAACCGCACAAGTACCGATGCTGGCCCAGCGTTGAACGAGCATTCGCGTGGCTCAGCTATCTAGTAGTAAAACACAAGAAGATGCAGGAGCACCGATCCGTTCCCATTCTACCGATAATGATTCTAGGGTCCTTGCTAACTCATCAGCTTTGCAATTACCTGCAATTCCGCTGTGGCCCGGCACCCATACCAGTCAATTTACAAAAACTCTAGCTGCTATAGATAGCGATGTTAGACATTCTTCGCCAACCCTGAACGCACTGTGAATGAGTTCAGGGCTAGTATTGCCGCTCTACTATCTGAGTGAATGGTCACTTCTCTGAAGGTTGATGCACTCCGTAGCAGAAAATCTGCTGCTACCTTGATGGCTGCGACCTCAGCCTGGAATACACTACAGTAGTCGGGAAATCTGAAACAGGAGTTGATAGAGAGCTCCTGACAGTAGACCCCTTCACCAACCTTCCCCCCAAGCTTTGCCCCATCCGTGAAGTAGCTTGCTGTCCCTCTCCTCCAACGGCTTTTCCCACCCATACCTCTCTCGTCGGTATATGGGCAGAGAAGGAGCCGCCAGAGTTCGGTGTGGCGAGTCCATGATCCAGATGATCCGGTATGCAGTCAAAGTTTGTGAGGATAGTCGAATTTCCAGATACGCGTTCCTTTAAGGATCCTGATTCTCTGAGTCTGATAGCCACCTTTGCGGCTATGCACCTACCGCCAATGTCCACCAGCGTTATGCTGAAAATAGCATTAAGTGCCATGGTTTGGGTGGCTCTTAACGCACCACATATGCTGATTAGCGCAGCCCGTTTAACGTTTTCGAGTTTCTTGGCCAGTGTGGTCTTTCCTAAAGCCCTCCACCACAAGAAGACTCCATAGAACAAGATGGGCTTGACTATGGTGTCATAGACCCAGAGGACTACTTTCGGTGAGAGGCCCCATCTTTTGCCAATAGCTCCTCTACAGCAGTATAAGGCAATAGATGCCTTTTTTGCTCTCTCTTCGATATTCGGCTTCCATAAAAGCTTCTTATCCAAGATGAGCCCTAAATATTTCACAGTATCCGCCGGTTGCAGGCGAATACCTCCCATCTGCGGCAACGGCGCCACCGGGATTTTATATTTTCGGCTGAATAAAGCCATTTCTGTTTTGTTTGGATTAATGGCGAGTCCACTTCCGACCGCCCATTTTGTTACAACGCTGAGATATCCCTGCGTTAGCTCGTACACGGTGCCAAGAAACTTTCCCTTGACCATAGGTGCTACATCATCTGCATAGGCAATCACCCGACAGCCGCGATCCTCTAATTTTTTGAGCAATTCGTCAACGACTAGGATCCATAGAAGAGGAGAGAGAACCCCACCTTGTGGTGTTCCCCTACTCACACTTCGTCTCGCACGCGCGCTGCCCCATTCTGTTTCGATCACTCTGTCGCACAGAAGACTGAGAATGAGGTGCTTGAGGTTCGATTCAACCCCAAGACCGTCAAGAGCAGTTACTACTGCCTCAGGCAGGACATTGTTGAAAGCTCCCTCGATATCAAGGAAGGTCCCAACAGGCAAGTCCTTGGCTTCAATGGCTTCCTCGAGCCATGACACAATAGTATGCAAGGCAGTATCCACTGACCTGCCTTTACGATAAGCATGTTGTGCTCCTGACAGATAGTCTATCGGAATGCGAATTCTTATATACCAGTCCATCAGTCTCTCCAGAGTCTTTAGCAAGAAGGAGGAGAGGCTGATTGGCCTGAAATCCTTGGCCGTGACATGGGAGCCCCTGCCAGCCTTCGGGATGAACGTAACCTTGACTCGTCTCCAGGCCCCGGGATGTAACCTAATCTGATGCAGTTTGCATAGATAGGTGCCAACCAGCTGCATGACACCTTAACAGCCTGTTGCAGCTGCGCTGGCATGATGCCGTCTGGTCCCGGGGACTTGAATGGTTTGTCGCTCATCCAGAATGCCGACAAAGGCCGCACAATCGTCATGCTTCACCTCAAGAGATCCCCTCACAAAGGACATGTTGCTCGGGAAGTGAGCGTCGAGATGCATCTGAAGTGCTTCTTCACTGCTGAGGAAAAGTAGGAGAGTTTCCTCTGTTACAAATGCGAAGATTTTCGCTAATAATGAAATTCGACTCACCTCTATTATTAGTATCCGAGCTACCCCAGATTTGGTGTCGCGAGTTAGCATCGGAACCGATGATGATGCCAGTGGCAGTTTTAGATGCTTCGGCTAAGGTCCTCCTCAGCAGAAAAGGAGGTGGCTCCACCACATCATCGTGTGGCATGTACGCGGAGATAAGCCAGATGTCTCCGGTGTCACACTCCAGTTTCGCTGTCACTACGTCAGCGTTGCTGAAATTAGGTAGAAGAAATATCGTTAATTCATTTTTTACCAAAAGACAGGCCCTGTTCCTTCCTGCATCCTTGGCCATCAGGAGCCTGTGGCTCTTTGTCCTCAATCCAGAGATCCCGTTACCAGTCAGCTACGGTTCCTGGATTAGGACGACATCAGCTCCGTCTTGTTCCAGACGAAGCAGTAGATTGGCGGAGGCCGCCTTCGCATGCTGGCCATCAGGAGCCTGTGGCTCTTTGTCCTCAATCCAGAGATCCCGTTACCAGTCAGCTACGGTTCCTGGATTAGGACGACATCAACTCCGTCTTGTTCCAGACGAAGCAGTAGATTGGCGAAGGCCGCCTTCGCATGCTGGAGGTTAATTTGGAGGAATTTCATCCCTCAGACTTACCTCCAGGAGCACTATTTCAGCGCCCAAGTCATGATCGACCCGCAACTCCTCAAACAGTTCTTCGAGGCTGAAGACGGAGTCGCCGATCGACGAACCGCCCCCAGTACTCGCCAGTTAATAGATACTTTCAGCACTACCATTTCAAAACCATAACTAATGGCTCCCTTTGTTTTGCTGAGACGGCCGATGGATTCCGTATTTAGCATTATCAGCGCTTGCCGATACGGTTCATCGGTTCTATCTAGCCTTAAAACTCTCCAATCCTGCGTTGGCAGTGAAGGATTGCAATATCTGAGGATTTCCTCGATCTCACTCGCAGAGGAAGGTTCGGCCGGCAGCCAAACGCGAGCCCTAGGACGAAGAGGAAGATCCTCTTTGGCCACGGCCTCCAGTCTGGCAGTCTTACTTTGCAGTAAAAGTTTCCCAAATCCAACCAAAACTATTCAAGCTTCAATGTACCGAATATATGGACCCCAGTATCTATACATAACTTTTGTCCGAAAATATCGGCCAATGTATGGGATATACAATTGAAATTTAGAGATAATCCTTTCCTGACGATAGTAACTCTGTTTATCAAAAATGGGTTTAATCGCATCAGTACTGCCCCCATTTACTGAATATAAAGATTTTCGAACTTCCGGGTGACTTTACACCATATGATGATCGTGTTTGAGGTACCTTAATGAAACCCAGGGAAAATTTTTTAGTATATGATATGATAACAGTTAATAGATAAAATCGTGTCGATACTACCAACTCCCATATGCTATATAATGGGTTGTCAAAAAACGTCTTGCGGTATTTTTATTGAATTTTTTTTTTTTTATTGAAATTGAAATGAATTTTTGATGACTCATGCCCAGCTCTTAACCGATGCTACGGCTGCTACTATGCCGGTCTCTTTTGACCAATTCAGCGATTTTATCGCAACGACAGGCCTTCCGGAGCGTGGCGGATCTTCGACCACCTCTACACCAGAACGAAAACGTTGAAACCATCGTTGTGCGGTGGAAATGGAAACTGTATCGGATCCATAAACTGCACAAATTTTATTGGCGGCTTGAGATGCATTTTTGCCTTTATCGTAGTAGTACTGAAAAATATGCCGTATTTTCTCTTTATTTTGCTCCATGTTTGCGACACTATAACTCACGAACGACTTAAAAAAACAACAATCAATCAAACACGTGTTAGCGCGCGAAATGAGCTTTCCAAAAAGGTGTAGCATGACCCGATGCGACGAATAAAACTAGAACTACGCGCTTTCAGCGCCAACTAGCGAAAATACCGCAAGACTTTTTTAACAACCTATTATATAACAATTTTCGTTTTTCTAACAAATACACCATAAGGAATTTCCCTAGCTTTTATTCTTGCAAGTTGCAAGAGTATAAAATATTCGGTTGCATCCGAACTTATCCCTTTCTTGCTTGTTTCATTTTACTATATGAGATATTGTACATATATTATATATGTTAAAAGAAACTCATAAATGCAACGTGCGAAAATACTGGTATAGTAATTTTAAAAATGATTAAATTGAAGTGTTTAACTTAAATTCAATGACCCGATTTACATTACTTGCATTTAAAAAGTAAATTTTGTTTCGAATATTGTCAATTAAAATAATAAAATTCAGTGCAGTTTTCATTATTTCATTGAACTAAAATAAAATAAACTTAATTATGATGGACACAATACTAAAGGAGTTAGTAAGGTATATAAATTTAATAAAATGAATGAAAATGTTGTATCTTTTGAATATGAATGACTTCGAAAACGTGAAATGCAATGGATAAAAATCAAGTATAATGTGTTGTAATGATTCCGAAATACTTCTGACATTTCATCATGCTTATACTATGTTCGGACCGACAATGAAAACATGTTTTCGTGGGAAAAACTAGTTTTCGTCCATGTAAAATCTGTCAAACGAAAACCCAGTTTTCGCTGAAAACTACTTGAAAACTTACATTCCACTCATTATAATCGGTGCCTGCTCTAGTTTAATCGATGTTTTTGGAAGACATATTTTGCCGGGCCTAAATTGTCACTTGATATTTGTTTACATTCCATATACAAATACAGCTGTCACTAGATATTCTCATATGAGGGGGATTCTCTTGCTCTTGCAAAACCCTCGCACGTGGCACGAATTGCAGAATTTTCTTTTTGGTGCAACGGCACAACAAAAAACACACGCAGAAAATTATTTGCAATGGCTGTAAAATATGTCAGACCAAAAGCCATGTTTATTTTCGTACCGTCATATATCACCAGGTTCTGCAATGGGTGCTTTCTTGGCCTTGCATATTTCGGTATGGGATTTTTACATTTTATGTCATCGTGCAATCTTGCAAGAGCAAGAGAATGCCGCTATTGATAGTTGTCAGTGAAATCTCATCGAAAACACACATTGTCGGTCCGAACATAGTATTACAATCGAATTAAACGAGTTGTCGATGCGCAGTGACGGCGAAAATCTGAGTTCTAAGGTTACCGAACATTTTATGCTCTTGACACTTGCAGGAATTAAAGCCACCGAAATTCCTTGAGGTCAACATGTTTCTTTTAAACATTCAATATTCGATCAAATCGTAAATAAATTTCAACCTAATTTTGTATCTTCTTGCATAAACTTAGATTTCGTTTTATTGCTATATTTTAATTCGCCTCTTTAATGAGATATATGTGATATGCAATATTAACTCGATAAAGGTGACAAAATTTAACATATTGAGTTAATGAGGAAAACCTCCGCGGAAAACCAGAGGATCGTAATTCATTATATTAGGGATATAAGGTTTAGACCAGAGTATAGACGAATTCCATTCTAATTCAGCGCTATACTACAAGGTGCGTTCTAAAGTAAACAGGACTTAAAAAAACAGAACAAATGGTTTTTTTCGGCAAAATCAATTTATTTTATTCAAAGTAGTCTCCTTTTGCTTCAATACAGCATTTTGAACCGTCCAAAAGCATGTTGCAAGAGTGTTTTAGCTCGTTGGCCGGTATGGCCGGTGTGGCCTCTACGTCTGCATAACGCTTTCCTTTGATGACCAAATGCATTTTTCCGAAAAGGAAGAAGTCGCACGGTGTCATATCAGGTGAATACGGGGAGTGAGTAATGGTTAAAATGATTTTTGGTCAAATAATCGGTCACAAAGTCGATCGATGTGAGCAATTTTTGGTCGTCAGTCAATTTGGTCGGAACAAACCGTGCACACACCTTTCGTAAGCCCAAACGTTCGGTCAAAATGCGATAAATCGATGTTTTGGAGATGTTCAATTCCATTTCCATGAATTTCAATAATAATTTCGGCTGATTTTTGATGAATTCACGCACAGTTCGGTGGAATCTCCGGTGATCACGGATTTTGATTGGCCCACATGTTGATCGTCATTTATGTCCTCACGACCACTTTGAAAACGTTGAAACCACTCGTGCATTCTGCTACGGAATAGGTAATCATTGCCATAAACTAGTTTAATCAATTGAAACGTTTCGGTAAAAGTTTTATCAATTCTAAAATAAAATTTAATGTTGGTTCTTTGTTCGAAGCACATTTTCTCTGCTCGTTCTCATCCTAATAGGACATGGGTAAAGGCACTACAGTGGTCTGGGATTCTGACACTAAAGCTCTCGACAGAAGATCCCACCTCCAAACTTCCCCTTGAGCTTCGATCTATCCGTGAAAAATGTTCCTGCCATACATTATTGAAATTCCTCTTAATGTCGAGAAATGCCCGCACACACAGAAGCGTGTAGAGCAGTGCCTACGGACCTGCTTTTGCTGTAGGCATGCTCGGATTGTTACCCCTGGTGGCAAGGTTCATAAGCCGCTCCCAGTTCTTCAACCAAAACGAAGATAGGAAATCATATGAGAGCTCTTACCGGCCTTCATGATGAGCGCCACCCTTACCTGCCTACAAGCGGAGGTATGACGCCTTTGTACTTTATACAGCGCCTAAGTGCCACTACCGCTGAAGCCTCTTTTGCAGCTTTTGTTGAACAATTTTCTGCGTGCAGATCTAATCTCCGATAATTCGATAGTTTCCACCAAAGAGGTTCCCCTTGCCTTTCTGAGTAGTACGCAACACTGTACACCCAACGTACTCATCTATTTCGAGAGCTGTGAGCGCTGAGTTGCGCGATCGGTTGAGATGTTCGAAGCTTTCTGCAAAAAATGGTCTCAATTCCCTGGCCACTTCTTCCGAGCCCAGGGTAAGTTCAAAGACTTCCTCCCTCCCCGCTTTTACATAAATTGGACCTATAAGCTGCTTCTCAGCTACAGCACCTAAACTGAGAGAACGTCCGTTGGCCGAGGCCGCTCCTACGTGATGTAGATTAATCTGAAGGGCTTTCTTTATACCGGTGGACGACCCGCCTTCTCCACTCACCACGTCCGATTAGACGAAGTCGATTTCCATGTCCGTTCGGAGGACTTTCTCGAAACCATTGCTTATGTCCACCTTGGTGATCACTCTTTTTCAGGGGTTAAGAGTTCTGCTACAAGCCAGACTCAAGCTTGAAGGCGTAGTGGTAGATCCCCTTTAACTACCGTCTCTAGTTTAGCTCCTATCTAAATTTCTTCGGCACACCTTATCAGCTTATGTAGGCCATGGTGTCACTTTAGCACCTAGGGCGTGGCCCTTGACCACCTTCATACGAAAAAAGCCATGTCTTTGTAATTTTTTTCCTGACGACACAGTTAAAATTTATTTATCCAACCAATGGCACATTGACGTATGACATTCGAAAAATGTCTTATCAATTTTTTACAAAGAAATATTAAAAAATACGGCAATGGCAGAAATTGTCCGGACGGGTCTCGAAAAAAAGTTGAATTGCGGTGCCCCTCATAACTCGTTGCTGGATCATCCGAAATCAAAAAATGAAAGTTCATTCGTTTCGGTGCAGTAGTTTTGAAGTAATGAGGGGCACCGACTTTGAAAACGTGAGTTGTGGGAAAAACGCTTTAAAGTTTCACAGACGCTCACAATCAAGTCGGTGGAGACTTACAAGTGTATATCCCCGTCAATTTTGCTTTAATTGCTCTCAAATTTTCACAGAATAATCTTAAGATATTGTACATTAATATAAAATAAAAAAACTTACTTACTTACCTCCTTAAAGACTGCGGATATAGCCAGTAATTCTACCCAACATGGGAGACGGCTCCATCCTCCCTGTTACGGTCAGAACCCCAAGTTCAATGAAGCCAGGCTGCTTTTGGTGCAGGACCTGTTCATGGCTTCTTGTTTAGGAAGGCTTCTTCCTCTTGCGATCTGTGACTTTAAAGCAGATTGTCTCACTCAAATTCCTGTCCAGCATTCTCGCCAGCGTACCGCTCTTAGATTTCAGTTGCTAAGCGATGGTGTTTTTTCCGGTACCCTTGGCATTTGCCGAGGCATCAGAACCACCATGCGCTTAATAGAGATTTCTCTACTTTCATTCTCACTACGTACTAAGGTAGTAAAATACCTTCGCCACCACCCCAGGTTTCAATCAAATCAAATACGAAATATGCCTAGTATATTCATATATGTATGTTGGTCAAGGGTCAAAAGCCAGCAAACTTTTCTTACATCTCACTTATTTACTCAATACTGCTTTTAATACCTACTCTTGCAAAATGTTGCTACAGAATATATTAGTTTTATTCACCTAACGTTTGTACGTATCAACTAAAACTAAACGAGATAGATAAAGGGTTTAATATATGTATACAGATGATCAGGATGACGAGAAAAGTTGAAATCCGGGTAACTGTTGGTCTGTCCGTCCAAGCTGTAACTTGAGTAAAAATTAAGATATATTGACTTGCTACACATGTTTCTTGCCAAAAAAATACGAATTTGTTGAAGGGCGTAAACGGACCATAACTAAGCAAAAAATTAATATAAAATTTTTCTTTGGAATTGGGAATTACTGTGGCATGGGGCACCCGTGTAATGTACACATTCTGTAGACCACTACAGCTACAATAACCAAACTCGTCCAGGGCAATTTTCCTTATGTTTTGTGGATTCAGAGAAATTTCCTTCAATAACCCGAAGTGTCCCTAACTCAAAGTGTTTTTGTGGATTCTAGTGATTAGAGTTAGGGAAGTTCAACTGCATATACATATAATTGCTTGGATTCCGATCATGTGCGCCTTAAGGTATTTCCCACTTGTTTCATTTTAACATTATTTGCTTATAAAATTTATTTTCACTTTGATAGTTTGTAGTGTCAAATTTTTATGATAAAGCAAAATGTGACAAAGAGATGGCGCTAAATCAGAATCGCACACGGATATTTCGAGTACATTATTTGCATATCACCTCGGTGAAGAGATTAACTGAAAGCAGTCCAAATGGCTGCATTGTGAAATAATAACTAATGCGCGAAGAAGTTTGTTTAACAGTATTTTTTAATATACATATTTTTTCTAATATCACTTACAGTCATATAACAAGTTATTAATAAGTATAAACAATAAATAAATGTATTTCAGTTCGAAAAAAGTAGTGTATACCATATCTGGATATTTTAAGTAAATAAAGGTGCAAATCTTCTTGTATGTAAATCTTCCGCAAACATACTTTTTACATTTTTGACAAATATTATTTGTTTTGTTATTGTCGCAAAATCGTATTTGAAAAATTTTTCGTTTGGTCGAATCTGTTTTATTTGAAGATGTTGTAGTTGATATGTACTTGTGGATCTTCCTGTTGTCTTCTCTTTTAGTTCTGTAATCGGTGAAAAGCTATTCTTCTAATTAAAACGGGAACTTTTTGCGTTCTATTTGTATTCCAGGCACTTCGCTATAAAGTATCCAAGCATTTATTGCAGCCAAATCTAAAATGTTAAAAAATATTTGAAGGGATCATCAACTGGATTTCACAGTATATTTTCTGGAGATTTGATCTGTCATATCAACTCCAAATTTGGTTTTACTATAAACTGAATATTATCTCCGATAACATTATTCTATTACTTTTTTTCAATTTTTACAAATTTATGCCTAGAACTAAGAATAGCCACTCTTTGATTCGGTTTGCTTTTATATATTTTAAGGACAAAACAAAGCATTTTGTCCTTCGATTGCTTGGCTGCTTTGGGTAATTCTCTATTATTTCCTCTAATAGTTCCAACTACTTTAGTTTTTTTGGCCTATAATTTTGTCGAAGGCTGTAGAAGAGATATCACGACCGACATTTTTTTATGAGTCACATGCTCGTAAAAATATTGTCGGTCGTGATACTTCTTCGACAGCCTGTATATAGATCGACAAGTTTCAGAACAATCTATTCGCTTTGAAGCATTGGCGATGGTCATTGTTCTTCTTTCCCGAAATAAGCAAAATCATTCTACAAGTACACAGAGAGTACTGTTCAGCCATATTTCTAGACATGGCTCAGGCATTTGCTGAGGTGTAAAATGAATGCCTTTTATATAAGACTAAAAACATTCTACCTTTAGAATTGTATAAAGCATTGGAGTCTTATTTAAAAAATAGACAATTTATGGTAAAAGTGGGATATTTCATATCGGATGAAAGACTGATAAGGATTGGTGTAGCACAGAGCAATGTTTTAGGTCCAACTCAAACATCATATATACAGCAGATCTTCCAACAGCTAACAAAGTATTAACTTCAACTTTTGCGGATGACACAGCTATAGTGAGCCGTAACAAATTCCACATTATAGCATCAAAAATATTTGCAGAGCACTTGAGTTCTGTCGAAAAATGGCTAGCCAACTGGTGTATAAATTTAAATTGGCTTTTAAATAAAAACTCCAAGAGCCGAGCTAGACAACAAAAAGCTTTTATATATGCAATGCGGTCATAAAACAGATTTTGATGTATGGCATTCAACTGTGGGTGTGCAACTAATATTGATATAATACAAAGGCTCCAATCAAAGTTGATTAGAACAATCACGTGTTCACTATGGTACATGCGGACTGAAAATATACATAAAGATCTTAGCATTCCTATGGTAAAGAAAGAAGTATATGTATAAGTACAATTAAATATTAATATAAACTCCGAGATCACCCAAACCCTTTGGCTAATGCTTTGGTACATTCCTGCGATTAAACACGTCTAAAACGAACAGATATGCCTGCGTACTGAAGAGCAACGTATCACCAAAACAGCTGTATCACTTTCTTGAGTTTGTCTAGTTTTTAAATAGATTTAAGATTTTATACCTTAATGTTAGGCTTTGAAAACAAAAAGCAGATTCAATAAACAAAGAAATATTGCAAAAAAAAACTACAACACGTACCTGCTAGTAATGTCTGATGAAAATCAGAATTTGATGCCAAATTTATTCGGATTATTACTTTTTTCAGTCCATTTGTCAAAACGAATAAATCGTAGAATTTTCTTAAACTTATCCCGGGTCATAATTCTTCTGAAAAATTGTCTGACTATAAATAACTTGGTTTTAAATTTTTGCTTAATGGGTTCAACATTCATATAAAATGCCAATAAATGCACTTATTTCCGCCAGTGTAGTTGTACAATCGTAAACCAAAATTCGGTGGGCTTCTTCTTCTGTGCATTTTTTTATATTTTCAATAATATAATCTTTTATTATCAAAGAAAATGCACTGATAAGATTTTTTACCATAACGTTTCTTTTTGCGTAGCCTATTGGCCCTTTCACACCCTTTAAAATTCATGTAGATGGTAGCCTTCCGGGAATACCGCCTTCGTCCAATTTCCTGAGAGGTATTTCAGTTTCTTCATCTGAACTACAAGGTCTGTCGCAAAAGAAACAGGACTGTTAAAAAAACAACAAAAAATTAATATTTTTCAAAAGTTATATTTTTTTATTCAAAGTAGTTTCGTTGTGCTTCGATACAGCGTTTAGCCCGGTCAATTAGAATTTCAAATGAGTGTGTAAGGCCATTTTTCGGAATGCTCTTGAGAATATCGGTCGTCTCCTTTTGGATAGCTGAAATGTCCTAAAACCCATGTCCTTTCATGGGCAAATGAAGTTTTCCGAAAAGGAAGAAGTCGCACGGTGCCATATCAGGTGAATACGGGGAATGGAAAATGGTTAAAAGTTGATTTTCGGTCAAATAATCTGTCACAAGCGTCGATCGATGAGAGCAATTTTTTGGTCGTCAGTCAATTTGTGCGGAACAAACTTGGAGCACACCTTCCGTAGACCCAAGTTATCTATCAAAATGCGATGAATGGAGTCTTTGGTGATATTTAACTCCATTTCCATGTAACGCAAAGAAGATTTCGGCTGATTCTTAATAAATTCCTGCACTTTTTCAACATTGTTTTGGGTAATCACTGATTTTGGCCGGCCCGACTTCTGTTCTTCACCAGAGAACTGCAACGAGTAATAAATTTTTGTACTGATCCGTTACTCTGTCTGATTCTGTCAGTTCAGTTCATGTACACGAAGCGAACTGTTTGACTTCAAATCAGCGATAGAGTACAACTTTATATCACCAGCGATCAGCTTATACCTGATTTGTTTATGAACGTTCGTATCAGCAAATATAAAAAAAATACCCGAAGAGATGCAAACTCATGCTTCAATGATTGAAATGATCGACAGATTTTGGTTTGTATATCATCTCCTAAACACTGATTTACTAGTGCACTTTTGTTCTATTTAAAATACATTTGTTTGTATATACATGTATGTATGTATATGTATAATGGAAATTCCATCGAGTGCATACATACAACAAATGTATGTATATATGTATGTACGTTCTCGATGGAATTTTCATTGTTTACGCTTCAAAAATTTGTAACATGCGCACATTTTCAAAGCTGATACATTTTTTGCCACACATGATTCAAATCAGTCCAGCAGAAAATTGTTGTTGTTTGATGTACTCATAGATTTACTCGAAGATTTACTTATAGTTTACCCAAAGTTTCATTTCAATTCAAACAATCGTCGCGACGCTATGAACTGACATGATACGATTGCAACCGAAGACAGCCATACGTTTACACGATCGTGATTGCTGAAGAACAAATTGTTCGTTTTGCATCAGGTCAGTTGACGCTGGTGGCTACACGAATTGATTAACAATGTTGTCTATGCTGAACTGAATTGATTTGATTGTGTTTTTGGCACGACTGTTTGTTCTGATTTTATCATACTCGTTGCAGCTCTCTGATCGTCACAGAGGTCCTCACGACCTTCTTGGAATCGCTTAAACCACTCATGCACCTTACTACGGGATAGGCACTGATCACCATAAACTTTTTCATCATTTAAAATGTTTCAGTAAACGTTTTCCCAAGTTTAAGACATAATTCAATATTTGCTCTTTGTTCAAAATGCATTTTACGACCGATGACCAAAAGCTGCTGTCACTTTTTGATTGATAACATCGATTGTAGTTATCCAATTGCCTTAAAATTTTTACGAAATGTCAACAAGAGATCAAACTTTTTATTTCATATACCCACCAATAGGTGGCGCCACCAGAAACAGTTATATTTAAAAGGTTCTGTTTCTTTTACGACAGACCTTGTAATTAGCACCCTACGTCTTTTCCTGGGCACATTAATGGCATCCTTATCTTCTTTGTTGGTGGTCGCCTCTTCACCGCTCTCTTCAGCATCAGACGTCTCACTTTGAATATGATCCGATTGATCTTCAGATGGATGATAGTTCCAGCCTCGTTGCATTTGATTATATATCGGAACACTCTTCATCTATCTTTCTTAGCTTTTCTAAATGTTCTCTTCTGTAGAGCATTTCTTTTATGTACTTAGGACGTAAAAGACTGAACAAAATGTTAGCAGGACTGGCAGTGCGTAAAGCGGATCTGAGTCAAATATCGTTGGCGTAGATAAGATGGATCTTGTCCCGCTTTACCGAATTTCTATTCCCTCTAGGACATGAACCCTCAAAGTTCTCAATCATTTTATTGTTTGTAATGCTTAGTAAGAGTACAAAATGCATTATTAAAGTCACATCAAAATTGGATGAAACGTTTAGGATTTCACAATGAGATGAATCTTTGGCGCGATCAGCTCAGGAATGCACCAAAACAACCGCGGTCATCTCAAAACAACTCTTGCAGAGGAGAATGGATGTAGCCCATCTATGTCGGCGACAACACTCCAACGACTTTTAGATAAAATCATGAAGCAACGCCACCTGTTTCTTTGCGTTGTGATGGATTTCAACATTAGCTAAAACATACAAAACAAGCAAAGATGTAAAATCAAAGAGTGTAGAGATATTCGAGGTATTTGCGTTCAAAATGCAACGTTCATTCATGCACGCACAATTGAACAAGAGATTGCTTTAAAACCTACCATAGTCTTAATAAAAAGTTTGTCCGGAAAGTAATAAGACTGAGTCAATTTAAAAAAGTGTACTGAACCAGTCATTTTCTTTAAAAACTTTCAAAATGGGCTCCCTCTGCGTCGATGCAGCGCTGACAGCGGGATTTCCAAGCATTGAAGGCATCACGGAAGGAATTCTCCGAAATAGCCTTGAAAGCCGAGGTGCATGCTACTTGGATACCTCTGTCGTCTCAAAAGGCTTGCTTTCATCGCCCTTTTCATGCAAGGATACTCAAAATCAATGACCCTTCACCTGTGAATACTTTATTCAAAAATTGGGGGTTATTTTCACACATGTTCAAATTTTCTTGGCACACTTCGACTTGCCACAATTTCTGGACGTCTGTGAGCACTTTTGGGCTCATCTTGGCGCACACCTTGCGCATGTTCAAGTGCTCTATCATAATGTGAAGAACCACAGATTTTGATAAATCTAACATCTGGGCAATTAAAGGAATACTTTGTCGATGGTCTGAGCTCAAAACTTTGCGCAGGCGAGTCAGTGTTTGCCGAAGTCGCAGATCTCCCAGCACGGCCTTCATCAGCGACCTCTTCCCGACCCACCAAAAAGGCCTGGAAGCACCGAAAAATACCACTTCATGCTAAAGCATCATCTGGGTAAGCCATGCATGATCATATCAAACGTCTCTGTTGCAGGTTTACCGAGTTTCACACAGAATTTAATCCCGTACCTCTACTCTAACGAACGCTGCATTTTCGGCTCGCACTACTCATAGAAACGTCGCCCGAAAATGTTTGTTTTGACTCTCCAGGTGCTCGCAGACAACTGACTAGCCAGAGCAGTCGGTGTGCGCACGCTCCGAAGTACAGTCGCAGGGGAAGAAATTCAGTCCTATGACTTTCCGGACGTACTCTGTAATTACGTAGCAGAAATATGGAAGTAAGTATAAGTGTCATAAATTTTTTAACAAAATATTCTAATTTTTATATAGCTTTATGTAATATCCACATATTTAATTTATATTATTTTGAATTTTTACAGCTTTTTATATAAGTATTACTTATACATATGTATATGTATGTGAATGTAATGTTTAACCTTTTAATTTTGCTTAAGTATATTACTAACTGTTTATTTAAAACTGAAATGTAAACTTTAAACATGTCTTTTATTTCCACCACTTAAGGAAATTGACCATATGGCAACATACTCTAAATCATTCAGAATAAAAGAAAGCTAACGTTTTAAATTTTTTGGGACTATTAAGATAAAAGTTGACAATTATATGAAATCAAAAAAGACGAAGCGAAAGGCTTAGGTTAGGTTAGGTTAGATAAGACGGCTGATCGGAGATCGCACATGGACTAGAAGTAGTCCTTTGTGAAGCCGTTGAAACTTGAACTCCCGTGTTCGAACTTAGAGATCGGCAAACCGTTTGGTATCCAATACAAATTTACAGAGGCGCTTAATTTCAATGCCCGCCAGATCGTTGGGATGCACCCCCAGGTGCCTCAGTCTTGATCTCCCAAAAGCAGGGCAGTCAAGAAAGAAGTGCTGGCTAGTTTCTACTGCATCTTCTTCCAAGCAGCTTCTGCATGCGGCCTCCGGTAAGATTCCCAGTCTTACAGCGTGTATGCCAATGGGGCAGTGGCCCGTTAAGAGCTCCATCATTAATGAGAGGCTAGCCTTGTTGAGGGCAAAGAGATCACCAGATCTCCTTCGATCTACATATATTTGGCAAAAGGCTTTTGCGACCGCGCAGGTACTAATGCTGGCCCATCGCTGATCGCGCAGCCGCGAGGCCCAGCTATCTAGTAGTAGAACACAAAAAGATGCCGAAGCACCTACCCGTTCCCATTCTACAGATAGTGATTCTAGGGTGCCTTTCCTTGCTAGCTCATCAGCTTTGCAGTTACCCACGATTCCGCTGTGGCCCGGCACCCATACAAGTCTTATAATGAAAGCTCTCGCCGAAAGAGACAGTGACGCCAGACACTCTTCGACCAGCCCTGAACGCACTGTGAATGAGTTCAAGGCTAGAATCGCCGCTCTGCTATCCGAGTGAATGGTCACCTCCCTGAAGTTAGACGCTCTACTGAGCAGCATATCTGCTGCTACCTTGATGGCTGCAACCTCAGCCTGGAAAACACTGCAATAGTCGGGAAGTCTGAAGCTGAATTTTATGGAGAGCTCCCGACAGTAGACTCCTCCACCAACCTTCCCCCCGAGCTTTGACCCGTCCGTAAAGAAGCTTAATGCCCCTCTCCTCCAACGGCTTCTTCCCTGCCAAGCCTCCCTCGTCGGTATATGTGCAGAGAGGAGCCACCGGAGTTCGATATGGCGACTCCATGATCCAGATGATCCGGTATGCAGTCGAAGCTTGTGAGGATATCCGAGTGTTCAGATACCCGCTCCTTTAGGATCCTTTATCCACACTCCCTGAGCCTAATGGCCACCTTTGCGGCCATACACCTTCCGGCAATATCCACCGGCATTATGTTCAGAGTTGCATTAAGTGCAATGGTTGATGCACCACACATGCTGATGAGCGCAGCTCGTTGAAGACTCCATAGAACATTATGGGCTTGACTATGGTATCGTAGAGCCAGAGTACTACCTTCGGTAAGAGACCCCACCTCTTGCCAATAGCTCCTCTACAGCAGTATAGGGCAATCGATCCCTTTTTGGCTCTCTCCTCGATATTCGGCTTCCATGAAAGCTTCCTATCCAGGATGAGCCCTAAATACTTCACAGTATCCGCCGGTTGCAAGCGAATACCTCCCAATAGCGGCAACGGCGCCTCAGGGATCTTGTATCTTCTACTAAATAAAACCATTTCCGTTTTATTTGGATTTATGGCGAGTCCACTTTCGACCGCCCATTTTGTTACAACGCTGAGATATCCCTGCGTCAGCTTGTACACGGTGCCAAGAAACTTTCCCTTGACCATAGGTGCTACATCATGTGCATAGGCAATCACCCGACAGCCGCGATCCTCTAATTTTTGAGCAATTCGTCAACGACTAGGATCCATAAAAGAGGAGAGAGAACCCCTCCTTGAGGGCTTCCCCTGCTCACACTTCGCCGCG
The DNA here is from genome assembly GCF_016617805.1 of Bactrocera tryoni. Taxonomy (NCBI): domain Eukaryota; kingdom Metazoa; phylum Arthropoda; class Insecta; order Diptera; family Tephritidae; genus Bactrocera; species Bactrocera tryoni. The sequence continues at coordinate 59,272,698 of NC_052503.1, read as the reverse complement.
CGCTCGCGCTGCCCCATTCTGTTTCGACCACCCTGTCGCACAGAAGACTGAAAATGAGGTGCTTGAGGTTCGATTCAACCCCAAGACCGTCTAGAGGAGTTACGACTGCCTCTGGCAGGACATTGTTGAAAGCTCCCTCAATATCAAGGAAGGTCCCAACTGCGAAGTCCTTAGCCTCAATTGCTTCTTCAAGCCAAGACACGATAGTGTGCAAGGCAGTGTCCACTGACCTTCCTTTACGATACGCATGTTGCGCTCCTAATAGATAGTCCCTCGGAATGCGCCTTCTCAGATACCAGTCCAGCAGTCTCTTCAAAGTTTTTAATAAAAAAGAGGAGAGACTGATGGGCCTGAAATCCTTGGCCGTAACGTGGGAGCCTTGCCAGCCTTCGGGATGAACGTCACTCTGACTCGACTCCAGGCCCCCGGAATGTACCCTAATCTGATGCAGTTCGCATAGATCGGTGCCAACCAGCCGCATGATACCTTAACAGCCTGCTGCAGCTGCGCTGGTATGATGCCATCCGGTCCCGGGGACTTGAATGGTTTGAACGAATTGATCGCCCAAGTCAAGTGACGCTCATCCAGAAGGTCGACAAAGGCTGTGTAGTCAGCATGCAACGCTCCGAGAGATACCTCCACTGTTACTAGGGAAGTGAGCATCAAGGAGCATCTGTAGAGTTTCTTCACTGCTCAGCGCCCACTTCCCATTTACATCCCTAAGATACCCCAGGGACACAGGGTTTTTCGCGAGAATTCGCCTGAATCTAGAGGACTCGTGACAGGCTTCCACTTTTTCGCAGAAGCTCTTCCACGAGATCCTCTTAGCCCTTCTTAGCTCGGACTTGTATATTGAGAGTCCTGTTTTATACAGAACCCAATCATCAGGTAGCCCACTCCTACGGGCCTTGTTAAATAAGCGCCTACAGGACGTCCTAATTTCCGAGAGCTCCACAGTCCACCATTGAGGTTTCCCTCTGCCCTTCGGTGTTTTCAATGGACAGGAGCTCTCCAGTGCAGTGGAGCTGAAAGCTTCGACCCACCCGTCCATCACATCGGCGGTGGTCAGCTCGCCCACCCCCGGTGCGCGTGGGAGAGTTTGCCGGAGTCTTCTGCGGTAACCTTCCCAGTCCGTGTTTCTGGGATTTCTGAAAGATTTTCTAGGCAGACCCTCTCCATCAAGACTAAACCCGATATACCTATGATCAGAAAAGAAGTGGTCATCGAAAACCCTCCAGTTCGAGATCAGCGGAGCAATCCCGTGTGAGGCAAGAGTGAGGTCGAGGACCTCCTCCCTACCTGCGGTCACGAAGGTAGGAGAATTTCCTCTATTACAAATGCGAAGATTTTCGCTAACAACAAAATAAAAAAGCGACTCACCTCTAGTGTTAGTATCCGAGCTCCCCCAGATTGAATGCCGCGAGTTGGCGTCCGAGCCGATGATAACACCGGCACCATTCCGGGACGCTTCAGCCAAGGTCCTCCTCAGTAATGCAGGAGACGGCTCTACCTCATCGTCGTGAGGCATGTACGCAGAGACTAGCCAGATATTCCTGGTGTCGCACTCTAGCTTTGCTGTAACTACGTCAGCGTTGCTGAAATTAGGTAAAATAAATACCGTTAGTTCGTTTCTGACCAGCATACAGGCTCTATTTCTACCTGCATCCTTGGCCACCAGCAGCTTATGGCTCTTCGTCCTCAGTCCAGATATTCCGTTGCCAGTCAGCCACGGTTCCTGGATCAGGACCACATCGGCTTCGTCTTGCTCCTGACGGGTCTTAGTTCTATTGCGGGACAGATCTGGGTGTCGATTTCGACGCCCCTTCATCTCCCTTCGTCACCTTCTCGTCCGTGTTTGTTGGTGTGTCCATGCAATAAGGTTCCCCACTCAGAGCCGCTATCCGCCCCCCGGAAAGGTAGTCGCCTTTTATGGTCCCAAGGTTATCTCAGTGATGAGGCCAAGGCGAGGGTTGACGTACGCCCTTATGAGGCCATACGTTCAGAGCCGACCAGCGTAAAGAAGGAGTCCTCTCAACTTACACCTACCACGCCAACTTAACGACGACGGGGGGGGAACGTACTCTGAGGCCTGCCAGGGTTTTAACGGGACGGAGGCAGTTTCGACAGCCATTTCTGACTAGGTGTCACCCCATCATACTCAGGTGCCAGAATGCCGCCACCACCAGCCCAGGGTTCTAACAGATCCAGATAAGTTTCCTATTCTAAAAACCAGTTCGGTGCCTAAGGTCGTCTAGGGAGTTGTAAGGCCATGAAGGCCGCAGGCCATTTGGCGTTACCCAGGTTGCACCAGCGTGGAGGCGACCTGCACTACATCCCAAGCGAAAGGCTTAAATATATGTATGTTGAAAAAATAAAATTAATTATTTTTGTTAAAATACTATATAGTATATCTAAACTTTGAATAAACCGGTAGAAAGCTGTCATATTTTGCTTTCAAGACTTCGAGTTGAACGTCTGATGAATACACCTATTGTAGTTCTGGAAATTCTTAATAAAAAATACAAGGATTTGTAGGAGTCTCCAGTACCTAAGTACCTTAAAGTAACACACTATTTCACTCGGCGTGTATTAGCTGCTCGCATTACAGCGTCAAGTTTTTCAGCCGCTCTTGAACCTAATTATAGAAATTAATATTTTATTATTTTGTTGCCGTATATTTACCAGAATCATCATAAATATTTACCATTTTAACAGGCTTTCAAACTTATTTATATCAATGCGTGAAAAATTTCTGAATTCACTGTCGTCGTCATCCCACATCATATTTTTTAGTAAATGTTCCTCCAAATATATAAAAATACATTTAAAAACAAATTTCGAACAATGGTAATGTGAAGTGAAGTATCTTGTTATTAGTAACGGTTTCATCCAATATTTTCTTATACACTTTTTGTATCCTTTTCCATTAAATTATTGAAACTAAAATTGATTATCAAATACTTACAGCCTACTAGGTCACGGCCTTCAATTTTCATCAATTTTGACGTGTGATCAACTTGAACTACAGCGTAAACCATTTTCAGACATAGTCATTAAGAAAATTTAATTACATGGAAAAAAGTGATAAAGCAATGAACTTGGTTTTGATAACTACTTCTCTATACTTGCCGTACTTGAAAAAGTTTTCAGGTATTTTAGTACTGAATTCTGAAAAATGATCATTATAATAAGTTATATAGTATATAATATATTATATAGTATAATCTGTTGTTTTTCATAATATACAAACAGAAGCCAAGGGTTAGCTAGTTATGTAAATTCAAAAGTTGGATATTGGAAACTGGTGGTTCTATCTCATACAAGTACCTCATTGTACCCAAACCAGCTAATACGTAAATACATACAGTGTATCACGAAAATTAGTATGCACTATATATGGGCGTAAAAAAGTCAAATTATTTACAAAATAAAAAAAAAATGGTATTTTTTATAATAACAATTACTCATAATATTGCCTTCACGAATATTCACATATTCCGTTTTTAAGAACCGTTAAATTTTCTCAGTAAAAATAGAAAATCACGTCACATAAATATGTATGCAATTTACCATTTCAGTGTATTTTCGATTAATACATAGTGTTCAAATGTTTCAAAAGCAATAAATCGTTTTTTTTTTTTTGGCAAAATAACAATTTTCGACGATTTAAATAAATTTCATTAGTAATTTCAATTAAATTTTGATCATGGCGCCGCGCGGCAAAGTACTATCACAAGATTTGAAAGATGTTAAAAAAATAAAGGTCAGAGGCAAATTGGAGAAATATTAAATAAACGTAATTCTACTACTTAAAAAATAATAGAGAATAAAAACAACAGGGGAATTCGAAAAAATAAGGAAAGATATGAACGGCCAAAAATGTTTGATAATATGGAGCAGCGTATTGTCATACACAAGATATAGGCTAACCAGAAGAAAATTACACCAAAAGTGCGTACAGAAATTGAAAAAAAGACCGGTAAAACCTGTAATCCCCAAACTGTTCGCCGAGTACTGTAATATGTGGTAACCAGTCCGTTAAAAGCCTTTCTTAGCAACACTAACAAGCAAAAAAGATTGAAGTTTGTAAAAGTGCTGTATGATTATGCCATGGTCGTAATGTCCGTAAATAGCCATTCATAAGCAACATCAACAGACAAAAAAAAATTAAATATTTGAATCAGCACGAAAGTAAAGATGAACAAATCTGGAATTTTGTTATTTTCTCGGATAAAAGTAAGTATAATTTTTTTGGCTCAAATGGACTTGAAAAAGTATGGAGAAACGTAAATACAGAGTTAGATCCCCCCAACTCCTTCTTCTTTACTGGCGCAGACACCGGTTACGCGATTATAGCCGAGTTAACAACAGCGCGCCAGTCGTTTCTTCTTTTCGCTACGTGGCGCCAATTGGATATTCCAAGCGAAGCCAGGTCCTTCTCCACATGGTCCTTCCAACAGAGTGAAGGTTTTCCTCTTCCTCTGCTTCCCCCGGCGGGTACTGCGTCGAATACTTTCGTCCATCCGGACAACATGACCTAGCCAGAGGAAGAGGAAGACCTCCACTCCGTTGGAAGGACCAAGTGGAGAAGGACCTGGCTTCGCTTGGAATATCCAATTGGCGCCACGTAGCGAAAAGAAGAAACGACTGGCGCGCTGTTGTTAACTCGGCTATAATCGCGTAAGCGGTGTCTACGCCAATTAAGAAGAAGAGAAGGATGAATTTAATGATTACTTTGAATTTCTTTCAAGAAACAATTGTTGATTTCATGTTTCTTCGCAAAACCAGCATTGCCATATTCATATTTTATTGAAAAAATTTATTAAAAATTAGTACTAGATTTCTTCAGAGCTGCATACTAGCAGAAGAAAATTTACCGCAGGAAATTATTTTGACCATTTCTTAAGCGTTTTATATAATGGATTGTCAAAAAAGTCTTGCGGAATTTTTATTGAATTTTTTTTATTGAAATTGAAATGAATTTTTGATGACTCATGCCCAGCTCTTAACCAATGCTACGGCTGCTACTATGCCGGTCTCTTTCGACCAATTCAGCGATTTTATCGCAATTTTCGACGACAGGCCTTCCGGAGCGTGGCGCATTTTCGACCACCTCTACACCAGAACGAAAACGTTGAAACCATCGTTGTGTAGTAGTACTGTAAAATATGCCGTATCTTCTCTTTATTTTGCTTCATGTTTGCGACGCTATAACTCACGAACGACTTAAAAGAGACGAAATCAATCAAACACGTGTTAGCGCGTGAAATGAGCTTTCCAAAAAGGTATAGCATGACCCGATGCGAGGAATAAAACTAGAACTACGCGCTTTCAGCGCCAACTAGCGAAAGTACCGCAAGACTTTTTTGACAACCCATTATTAAGATTTTACATTTGATGAGAGCTGAATACTAAGCTATAATACGATGCCATTGACGTAGAATTACTAAAAAGACCAATGTTATATGCTAGAATCCCAAAATCGTTCTGCAATTCATTCTTAATCTTCACTATAACATGACTTAACTTCTAATCTTAAAGCTAGCGTTACAGCTATTATATGAAACGTTTTTTATTTATGCTTGTGCACTAAATGCTGTGAGCAGATTTGGTGGAAGCGTTTATACAATGACGCTTAACTCCCGCCTTTGTTGAATGAGTCATCCCGGTTCAAAGATGAGTAATATTCAATTCATTCATTTATGGTTGCGTTGGAACTTGTTTAATTTTTACTTCCAACGTATTTTTCCTGTTTTTGAATTTACAAATTATTCTAATAGTTGATACTAGTAGTATCAAAGCTATTAAACTGTAATTTATGGCCTTAGATTTGTTAGCCTCATATTTTAATTCTGGTATTTGTTTTATGTTTTCAATTTGATCAAAATGGATTTCTTTGATTGTTATATCTTTCATTAACAAAACAAAAGAACACAGCAAAAGGAAAAAATGGGAGGAACTACGGGAGGATATAAACAGAAACCCCTGGGAGCTTGGCTATAAAATAGTGATGAAGAAACTCGGCGCTCGAGCAAAGAAACTGACGTAACAGCTGCCACAATAGATCACATCGTGATCGCACTATTCCTTACACACGAAATAAGGGCCAGTGATCCAGAATAAACTCAAAGGTCGACGCAACTCCCCCAGTTTACCCTTGAAGAGCTGCAAGCAGCCACTGGCAAGCTCAAGGTCAACAAATCACCCGTCTCGGACAGGATCCCAGCAGAAGTCCTCAAAATAATCACTGCAGAGCACCCAGGAGTACTACTAAATATGTACAACGCCTGCTTTGAAGCCGGAATATTCCCTGAACCCTGGAAAAAGCTACGGCTGGTGCTAATCAGTAAGGGAAAAGGAGACCCCAATTCGCCATCAGCATTTCGTCCATTATGCATGCTTGACACTGTGGGAAAGCTGTACGAAAGCCTACTTAAACCCAGACTCGAAGCGGCTATCAACGAAGCTGGAGGACTGTCCCCTAGACAACATGACTTTAGACCCAGCAGATCATCCATAGGAGCTATAAAATGCGTCATAGAAACCGTAGAAGCTGCACAGCGTAGATGGCTCAAAAACAAAAGGATAGTGTTGCTGGCGACTCTAGATGTTCGAAACGCCTTCAACAGCGCTAAATGGGTAGATACGTTCGACGCCCTCGAAAAAAGCTTCAAGATACCCGACTACCTCAGTGCTGTGGTGCGGAGCTACCATAGCAACAGGAAGCTACTGTATGAAACTAAAGAGTGATCACGACACATCGCAGTCACGTCAGGAGCAGCACAAGGATCCATTCTAGGCCCAGACCTGTGGAACATTAGTTATGACGAAATATTAAAACCAGAAATGCCAGATGAATCGTATTTAATTGGCTATGCGGACGACATTGCAGCAGTAATCACCGCAAGGGATACAGAAGAAGCGCGAAGAAAGCTGAACCAGGTCATAATACGGACGCAAGCATGGCTCGACTCACACAGCCTCCAGCTGGCTACGGAGAAAACGGAGCTACTACTGCTAACAAACAAGCACATACCCCTCGAGTTAAGCATGCACACGATTACGGATATTCTTAGGACACAAAAAGCAGTAAACTACCTAGGCGTAAGACTGGACCTAGCGATTAATGACCAACATAGGAGGCCCCAGCCAAGAAAAGAGAAAGCTCCTAATATCGACGACAATCAGCGTCCTATTATACGGAGCCGAAATCTGGGCAGGCGCGCTTAAAAAGGAAAACCGGCGTAAGGTAGTGGCCAGAGTGTACCGCACCGCTCTCGAAGTTGCATCAGCCTACAGAACAGTATCAGGCGATGCAATATCAGTTATAAGCGACAATGCTCCAATTGACCTTCTAGCATATGAAAGGAAAAGGCTGTGGGAGCTAAATAAATCATCCGGCGATAACAAGAGCGCAATACAACAAATTAGGAAAGATATGATAACAACATGGCAACCAAAATGGGAGAATGAAAGTCGCTGTAGATGGACGGCCAGGCTAATAAAAGATCTAGATTTATGGACAAGTCGTAAATTCGGAGAAGTAGATTTCTACACAACCCAGCTGTTATCCGGCCACGGATACTTCAAAAAGTACCTCTACAGAATGGAAAAAGTCGAAGAGCCGTCATGCCTATACAACGACGTGACAGAAGACGTCGCTGAACACACATTCTTTGAATGTGTGCGCTGACAAGGAGAACGCACCGCCGTAGAAGACCTGGTCGGCCCAATAAACGCAGACAATTTAATCAGCGCCATGTTGGAGAGCGGAACAAACTGGGGGATTATCCACAATTACGCAGCACTCTTGCTACGAACCAAAAAGTGGGACCTGAGCGCAGGTGTGCAGATGTAAATCTCTCAATGAGAAAATAGAACGCCACCCTGAAGTAATGCAAATGCGGGCCCAGGGTGGGCGACAGTTCCTTAGAGGGGGGGTTTTTAGTGACCAGCAAGTGGCACATGCGGAAGGCAAATCATTTTTCAAATCAAATCAAATAATTACCATTTATGGTAAAGTTATTTGAATCACAATTGTGATTAACTGACTATGACATTGATCATATATACATTATATATGATTTGAATCTAATTCAATAACATTGGCTTTATTGGTTTTTACATAATTACAGTGCATTTTTCCTTTAAAAATATTTTCAATACAATTATCTTCATATTGTTGTAAATCTTCCTTAAATTGCGTTTTCTTATAAGTTATTTCAGTAATGGACAATATCTCGTTTTCTTTAATACAAATTTTCCATTTGTCTTGCATTTGGTATTGGTTGCAACTATTACAATTTTTATTTCTTTAAGTTTTTCAAAATTTACATTAAAATTGGTTATATCTTCATCTGTAATAATATCTCTACTTAACAATATAGTTTCTATTTCATTGCCAAATTTTTCATTAATATTTTGTTGCTTATTAATTTGTTCAATAGCATTATGTGCATTTTGAGTATTAATATTTAACTTTCCTTCAACTTCTACACGATCTTCTTCGTCCATAGTTCCATAGATATGTATACTATATTTAAGTCCTGTTAGCAAAAATTTAAATAATCCTCTTTTTTGCCTTTGGTGATGTAGGGTTAAAGTATCTATTTAAATTCTAATGTGCTTGAGTTTAGCAATAAGTAAAGGGTTAGGATTTTCTTATTTCAAAATTAATTTTTCCAAATTGTTTCCTTGACCGTTGCACATTGTTGTATTTACTAAGTATGATATTTTGTCATACCTTTCAATTAGTTTGACTTCATTTAATTTTAGTAGCGAGTAGCCGTTACCATGATTCAAATCTGCTATTTCTATCTGAGCTGTGATTAGATATATTGCCAAAAAAAAAGGATCGTAATCTTCGTCATTGTGTCTTATCTATAAAATTTAAGATTTTACGTTATCTTTGTGAATAATTCTATTTTTCTCCTGAATCATTACCTTATTTCCTAAATCTTGCTTAACTATTAGTTTCTTATATCTAGAGTTTATTTTCCCTTGAAACTTATTTCCTTTTTCATATATCGTTACGGCCTTTATTTCTATAATTAATCATCTGACTTTGATCTAATTTTAATTTTTCGGTTAAATCATTGTGCTTAATTTTATTGTATAATATTTCAAAAGGCTTTCTTTCCGTAATAGAATGAATAGTTTGATATGCGTATGATTGTGCCACGCGTATTATAATTTCAACATCATTTAATAATTCCATTTCCTCTTTTAGGCATTTTGCAATTTCAATTATTGTTGAGTGAATTCTTTCTATTCGTCCGTTCGTTGTTGAATGTCAAGGGCGCAATAATTCATTTTAATTTCCATTTTATCTGCGAAGGATTTGAATTGAGCTGAGCTGAATCCGGGCTCATTACCGCATGTAATCATTTTTACTTCTGGGAAACTTTGAAGGGCTTCTAATACTTTTTCTGACAATTAATTTTGTTTTCGATATGTTTAACTATTAAAATTTTGGAATATGCATCCATTACAGTAAGGAATTTTAAATTTGATCCAAAGAATATATCAATATGTATTTGATCCCCCTCTTTTTTCGGAATTGGAGCCTCTCCAATCGGTACCCGTATAGGATGTCTATCGTATTTTTTTTGTAGCAGATTTCACAATTCCTTAAAAATTGTTAAAATTGTTTCTTCATTAGCGGCCAGTAGTAATCTTTAGAAATTTGTTTTAAATTTTCTTTAAAACATCTGTGCGCCCTTGTATGTGTTTGTTTAATTATTTTTTTTTTTTTGATCCTCTTCGGTAGTTATATCAATAGCTATTATATCTTTATGGAAAACTTTTTTTCCAATAATGTTTCGCAAAATTCGCTTAACTTCATGTAATTCTTCTAATGTGCAATTTACCCCAGTTAAAATGTTTTTATGTACTCTTTCTGAAATGATTTGTTTTAGAAATTATAAATCATTATACCGTATGTGGTGCCTGTAGGTATTAAAAGTTTTTGTTCTAAAATATTCGTTACCACTTTTCAGTGGGGTTATCTTCTTCGCTTCATCAGTAGTTAATATAAATTTTTTGTTATAATCTGGTTGAGTGAGTTCAACCTGTTGCTTTAATTATTTTTTTAATCTCGGCACTGCTTTTAAGGCTTCATCATCTAATTCTATTACAACTTCTTTTGATTGGTTTTGTGATATTCTACCATTTTCTCCTTACAAATATTTAGTTAATGGTTTAGTAATGTGTGCGTAATTTCGTACAAATTTTCTATAATACCCGGTCATTCCCAAAAAACTTCTTAACTGTCGTAAAGTTTTTGGTATAGGATATTCTTTAATGGTTTCTACTTTCTTTTCATCTGTCATTATTATATTATGGGCAAACTAATATCCCAACAATTCAGCACTGGTCTTAAAAAACTCGGATTTTTCCAAATATGCCAGACCATTTGCACCAGATCGTCAATGTAAACATGACAAATTTCGCTACGTATTGGCGAAGTATGTTGTCCATGGCTCTCTGAAAAATTGAAGGTGCGTTTTTCAATCCTAAAAGCATTCGGACATATTCATACTTGCCGTTGTTAATTGAAAACGCAGTTTTCTGTATGTCTTTCTCTTTCATTGGTATCTGGTGGAAGCCTAATTCAAGATCTATGGTAGAACAAATTTTAACTTCCCCAAGCTTGCCAATTTTAAATTGCAGTCCGGAATAGGATGTCTGTCAGTTATTGTATTTTCATTTAATTTTTTATAGTCGATCGTCATTCTCATTTTGGGTGATTCATCTTCGTTAATTCCATTTTTGGGCACTACCCAAATGGGTGAATTATAAAAACTTTAACTTTCCCTAATTATGTTTTCTTTTAACATTTTCTTAACTTCCTAACTTAACTTTTTTTGTGAATAAAAATGCATTCGCAGAAAGGGGTAAGGGTATTATTTGCTATATATTGGTGCATTTGTGACCGTTCTTATTTCGGCCGTAACATCAGCTCTAAACGGTAAATTTGTATTTATGTTACCGTGGATTTTTATGATTTTATGTTTTATTTTTCTTATTTTTTCTGCTTTTAAATTTTCATCTTTTATATTATTAATTTGTCCTAATTCTGTTTCGCTGGGTGTATAGAATTTCTCTCTATTTATACAATTATTTGTTAGAAATGTGTTATCTTCAATATTTAGTTGTATTCTTGCTTTACTGAGTAAATTCATCCCTATTAGCACATCGCTTTGCGAATTGTTAATTTCATAAAATCGTGTCAAGTAACCAAAAATGTGTGCATTGTAATAGTGAGTAATCAGCGTAAAGCCATTTATTATTTTTACACCTTTTGCAATTTCCAACCTTTGTCTATTAGGTAAAATATTCGGTATGCAATAGCAATTTGTTGCCCCTGTATCTATTAGAACCTTTTATTTTCTATTTGTTCCTCGTAATTGTCTGAATATATAGGGAAGGGTGTTGCTTCGTCTAAAAAAGCACTTTCTTGGATGTTATTGATTCTTTGATGTTTTTGCGGAATATGATGACTAATGATAGATTTTCGATTTCGTTTAGGAATTTTATTGTGATTACTATTATTATTTTGAACAAATTGTTGTCTATACGGATTTAAATTAGTTGATAGCCTAAATTAGGCGAAAGTATCTATTTCCATAGGTGTTGGTTTGGATTTGTTTTGCAATCCGAATGATCTGTTATTATAGTTATTGTTAAATTGTTGTGGTCTTTGATTAAATCTCAAATTATTAGGATATTGGTTGTTATTATTATATTGCCTGAAGGTGGACTTGTTATCATTAAAATTGTTATTTTGTCTCTGTAGACTGTAATCTGTTATCAAATTGTATACGAATTTGATTGGACTCCATTTCCGGTGCTTTCACTAAAGCATTAGGCAGATCGGTCGGATTTGGTGACATTATTATATTATTTAAAAGAGCGTTGAGTCCCGTAATGAAAACTCTTAATGCATCAGCGCGATGTACAAAATCATAGTATTAAGTAGTAGTGGCTTCCCACCAACTTACATAACCTTTCCCATTAAATTCGGAAAGCTATCTTATTATATCCAATGTTTCGTCACATCTTATTGTTATATCTATGGATTGTGGCTCGAATTTGACCACATTATGAATATCTGTCAAATTTCTAACTTGTAATTTTAATTTTCTATTTCTCTTTGGAAACTTATTGTATGTACCGAAATTAGTGGAGCTAATGCTTCATCTGAACTTGTAGCCATTTTCACTTTCTAATTTTTCTTGTTTCAAAAATTTTAAAATACTTATAAAAAATTATATCTATTTCTTTTGTTTTTGCCACTTAAAATTATTATAAAAAATATATAAGAGTTTAAAAACAATTTCAGCCGAGACGCATTAAAAATTTTATCGTTACAATTTAAACATGTAGTATATATACATTATATATATTTTATATATATTTATATATATATTATATATATTTACTTTTCTTACTCTTATTTGGTTCTGCTGTTTAGTATGTACTGCTACTGCTGTTGCTTTTGTTGCCGCTATTAATGATTTTGTTGTTTTATAATTGTTTCTGCTACTGTTGTAACCTTCATTGATGATGTTGTCAATTGTTGCTTTAGATATATTTGATGTTGAGTGGTTTTCCTCCAAAATCAATATAACATGACATAACTTCTAAGCTTAAAGCTAGCGTTTCTTGTTACAGCTATATGAAGCGTTTTTTATTTATGCTTGTGCACTAAATGCTGTCAGCAGTTTTGATGAGAATGTTTATACAATAATTTTAACTTGCTGTCAGCAGTTTTGGTGGGAGCGTTTATACAATGATTCTTAACTCGTAGTAGTAGCAAAGTAAGAAACAGTGGCTCCTCTGATTAGGTGGTGTCATGCGAATGAATGGAACTCTGAGCATATTCGACGCTGTATTTGCCGGGAGAAGTAGAGGAGGAGGAAGACCTCCTCTCCTTTGGAGGGATCAGGTGGAGAAGAACCTGGCTGCACTTGGTATCTCAAATTGGCGCCAAATAGCGAAAAGAAGAAACGACTAGCATGCTGTTGTTAACTCCGTTATAACCGCGTAAGCGGTGTCTACGCAGGTAAAGAGAAAGATATAAGGATGAAAATTAAATATTTCAGACTTGCGTTACAGGTACTAAAAAGAACCAAACAATATGCAAGGACTGGATAAAGAAATAATACATTTTTCATTTTCGTTCTTTGTATTTCATTTTGATTTTGAATTTTAATGTTTTTTGATAAATGGCAGAAATCTTATGATTGTGACGGAGAGCTTAAAGATTTGGGTGTGTTCAATTCAATTCATCGTAGTACATTACACAACACAAACACTGGCACAAGAGAATGTAATATCAACCGTACAGCGTGATGATATGGGAATGCATGGCTACAAGAGAAGTTGGTAATTCGACTTTCATAGAAAGCACTATGAATAAGATAGAATACCTGAATATTTTGAATTCCTGTGTAGAAAAAAGGAATTTGGATCACTCTTCGGCATTTAAACAGAACTGAAGCAAGTCACCCTCACAAACACTGGACCACAATCTAATCGAGCATTCCAAAAGCTGCTCAGTTGTCACGTGCGCCTATATCGGACCCCTAAAGCATGTAGGTCAATTGAAAAGTTCTCGGGTTGAAACATAAGTAAATGGTGCTATTAGAATTACAAGGTAAGTTCCGAAATAAACAGGACTTAAAAAACACAGAACAAATGGTTTTTTCGACAAAATCAATTTATTTTATTCAAAATAGTATCTTTCTGCTTCACTACAGCTTTTTGCACAGTCCAAAAGCATAATCGAACGAGCGTTTTAGCTCATTGGCCGGTATGGCCGCCAGTATGCCGGTGCAAGCCTTTTGAATGCCCTCTACATCACGTCTGCATAACGCTTTCCTTTCATGGGCAAATGCATTTTTCCGAAAAGGAAGTCGCACGGTGCCATATCAGGTGAATACGGGGAGTGGTTAATGGTTAAAATGTGGGTTTTGGTCAAATAATCGTCCTTCGAATATTGGATTCTGAGCAATTTTTGGTCGTCAGTCAATTTGTGCGGAACAAACCGTGCACACACCTTTCGTAAGCCCAAATATGCGGTCAAAATGCGATAAGTCGATGTTTTGGAGATGTTCAATTCCATTTCCATGAATTTCAATAATGATTTCGGCTGATTTTTGATGAACTCAGGCACAGTTTCTATCGAATTTCCGGTAATCATGGATTTGGATTGACGATCATGTTGACCATCATTTATGTCCTCACGACCAGTTTGAAACCGTTGAAACCACTCGTGCACTCTGCTACGGGATATACAATCATCGCCATAAACTTATTTCATCAGTTTAAACGTTTCGGCAAAAGTTTTACCAATTTTAAAACAAAATTTAATGTTGGGTCTTTGTTCGAAGGTCATTTTCTCACCGATAACACAAACATTCTAACACTTAAAACGCAATAACTTCACTTCCAATCGATGAAATGTCATGAAATTCTCACTGGACAATCGATGAAGATAGCAGGCTCTAACGCACCAGTCGACATATAGATGGAGCCACCAGGGGCGCTAGATTCAAAAAGGCCTGTTTACTTTGGAACATACCTTGTAAGTCCATATGAGTTTTAAAGCGCAATTCAGTAAGCAGTCTCTAGACACTATTTGAGACATTTTGAAGTAAAGTCTCAATTTGTGACAAGTTACTATTCACAATATAGTTTCTAGACTTTAGTCAAAATATTGTCTCAAATGTGTCATCTGACAGTTAGCAGGTCACAAAACAAAAAAGCCATCTTGTATATACTGACAAGTCACTTATAAATATCATCATAGATATTAATCGATTGTCGTCTTTTTATATTTTGTAAGCAACTCAAACGCGAAAAAATTAAAAATAAATATAATGTGTATCACATAAGCTTATTAGTAATTATGCTTTTTGACTATGTTATGGAAAATTGAAAAATTGTTATCGACTTGTTTATTTTCAATGAAGTATAAATACATCTCTAAATAAAGAAATGTAAGGGCTGACTAGACCTGTTAAGAGATTTTCATGTTTGTCACTTACTGAATTGCAAAATCGTCTCAAATTACAAGAATTGCCTCCAATTTAAAATTTTAGAGACTTGTGACTATATCACAGTACAGAATTAGTAATACGGTATTAGTTACACCTAACCTTTAAAATAGCATGTTTAAATCTGACAGCTGTTGGACGAATACCGGGTGTTAATAAAATATTGCTTTTTGAGGGGAGAAATACCCGTAAAAATTAACTGTCACGAATTGGTAGGCTAAGTTTAAAAGTGGCGATGTCTCGAAGACGGAAAACGCAGGCGGGGAAGGGGGGCGGCTAACGAGAAAAATGTCCACAAAACAATTTTGGAGTAGCATAAAGTGAAGCTGTTCGAGATAGTAGGTACTCTAAAGATATGTGCGTGTACATCATATCATTCTCCAATATTTGGGTATGAGAAAGCTCTGGCAAAATGGGTGCCGCTCAAGCTTACTTTTGACCGAAAACAAAGACGAGAAGGTTATTCGGAGCAGTTTTTTGAGATGTTCAAGCGTATTAAGCACCAATTTTTTAATCGATGAAGCATGACTCAATCATTTCATTCCGATTTATGAATTTGAGTTCGAATTGCTTCCGCATCCACCGTATTCTTCAGATATGGCCCCCAGCGACTATTTCTTGCTCTCAGATCTCAAAATAATGTTTATCAATTGGCATGTTAGCATGTATGCAAAACTTTTTCATTTGACCTGATATCTTCAAGAAATTCTTCTTCATCTTTACTGGCGTAAGCACCGCTTACGTGATTATAGCCGAGTTAACAACAGCGCGCCAGACGTCTCTTCTTTTCGCTACCTACTCGCTGATCCTACCAACAGAGTGGAAGTCTTCCTCTTCACCTGCTTTCCCCGACGGGTACTGCGTTGAATACTTTCAGAGCTGGAGTGTTTTCGTCCATTCGGACAACATGACTAAGCCAATGTAGCCGCTGGCTTTTAATTCGCTGTACCATGTCAATGTCGTCGTATATCTCATATAGCTCATCGTTCCCTCGAATGCGATATTCGCCGTGGCCAACGCGCAAAGGACTATAAATCTTTCTTTGTCAACAGTGACGTGAGAGCCAAGTCGCGAGTGCGACGACTGTTTCTTTGATGACAGGTGATATTTCATCTTGCCCTCGTTCACTGCCAAACCCATTGTAATAGATTTACCTGCTCGATTAAGTTCTGCAGCTCGAATTATTTTTTCCAGCAACAGATTGAAGAAGTCGCACGATAGAAAGTCGCCTTGTCTGAAACCTCGTTAGGTATCGAACGGCTCGGAGAGGTCCTTCTCGATGCTGACGGAGCTTTTGGTGTTGCTAAACGTCAGTTTACACAGCCGTATTAGTTTTGCGGGGATACCAAATTCAGACATCGCAGCATAAAGACAGCTCCTTTTCGTGCTGTCGAAAGAAGCTTTGAAGTCGACGAAAAGGTGGTGTGTGTCGATTCTCTTTTCACGGGTCTTTTCCAAGATTTGGCGCTTGGTGAATATCTGGTCCGTTTTTTGTTTTTCCAGGTCTAAATCCACACTGATAACGTCCAATCAGGGGTGGGCTTTAATCTTTCACACAATACGCTCGATGGAACCTTACACGCGGTGTTAGGAGACTTATCTGTTCCATCGTCATCGATTGGGGAATCGCGTTCGCCTTCTCCTGGCGTTGTACTTTCACTGCCATGCAGCAGGCTGGAGAAGTGTTCCCTCCATAATTTAAGTATGCTCTGAGCATCGGTGACTGGATCACCATTGGGGGTTCTACAAGAGTATGCTCCGGTCTTGAAACCTTCTGTTAGCAGACGCATTTTTTCGTCGAATTTTCGAGCATTACCCCTGTCGGCTAGCTTGTCAAGCTCTTCATACTCACGCATTTCGGCCTCTTTCTTTTTCTGTCTGCAAATGCGTCTCGCTTCCCTCTTCAACTATCGGTATCTATCCTATCCCGCACGTGTTGTGGTCGATCGCAACGTTGCGAGGTAGGCAGTCTGTTTTCTCTCCGCTGCGACGCGACACTTCCCGTCATACATACTAGCTGTTCTTTTGCATTTTCCGAAAACCAAAAGTTTCGATTGCAGCTGTACGTAAGGAGCTTGAAATGTGTTCCCACGGTTCCATTATACCGAGTTGTTAACGAGTGCTCCCAGAGAGCAGGAGTGCATGTCGAGTAGAAAATCGTTTGGCTGTCTGTTGTGATTGCAGCTTCTCGACGTCGAATCTTCCTTGTGTTCGTTGGCGGGCGTTTTTTGCTGCACAGAGGCTGGTGCGGATCTTGGCTGCAACAAGATAGTGCTCCGAGTCGATGTTAGGACCTCGGAGCGCACGCACATCTAAAACACTGGAGACGTGTCTTCGTGTCTTCCTTCTACAACAACATGATCGATCTAGTTGGTGGTTTTTCGAAACGGAGACAGCCAGGTGGCCGACCGTAGTGCCAAAGATACCTTCTTTACACACCCTGACGTTAAATTCGCCAAGCACGATTTTAATATCGCGGCGGGGGTAAGTCCCATAGATGCGCTCCAAGCGCTTATAGAAGACATCTTTTGTCACATCGCCCTTCTCTTCCGTAGGGGCGTAGGCGCAAATCAGCGATATGTTGAAGAATCTCGCTTTGATGCGGATTGTGACTAGACGTTCATCCACCGGAGTGAATGACAGTACTCGGCGACGGAGTCTCTCTCCCACCACGAATCCCACACCAAATTTGCGCTCCTTTATATGATGACTGTAGTAAATGCCACAAGGGCCTACTCGTCTCACTCCTTGTCCCGTCCATCGCATTTTTTGGACGGTGGTGATATCAGCCTTCACTCTAACGAGGACATCAACCAGCTGGACAGCGGCACCTTCCCAATTAAGGCACCCCGCACATTCCAGATGCATGCTCTGAAATCGTAATCTTCAAAAGAAGGGTCTCTCATCCGACTCTTGTTGTTCTTTTTCATTGGGTGCGTTTTTTTACGTGGAGGGTCCCAAACCCAGCGCACAGCCCTGTTTCGCCTTCTCACTTTAGCCATATGTTAAAGAATCGTTTCTGGCCACTCCCAAGTGAATGGCAATCAGAGAACTTTCCTCACTTGCGTCAACTTCTACACATGACTGCATCCTCCATCCCATCTTTAGGAAATTAGGAATGTTTTATTATCCGTATCAAAGACAATAACGAAGAAATTGTTCAATTCGGATCACGATAGCATATAGCTGTGATACAAGCTGAACGGTATTTAAAGGGAAAATAAATTTATTTGACAAGATATCATCCAGAAATTAGGGATGGATTATTTCCTGAGGCTATGGTGCAATATCTGAAAGAACAATTGATATCGGAACACTATAGCATAAAGAACAGAAGATTAACGGTAGTCAAAAGTTTTTACACATTGCGAATTATCATTTATCCTTGAATTTGGTTTGAGTCATGGCAGTGGTTCATTTCTATTGTGTTCGTAATAAACTAAACGTGCTACAAAATTTTAGAATTATAGAGATTATTACCAAGTTCAAAAGTGGCATTTCAGCTTCGGAGTTAGTACATTGCTACAAAACTTCAAGGAAAACGATTTACAATTTAGTTAAAAAGAAGGAAAATATTAATTCTTTGAACAATTTAAAGAGGAAACCAGTGATGACTCAAAGAGAATGTCAAAAATTAATAGGGACAATCAAACAAAATTCCACAATAAGTGCCGTTAGTATTGCAGCAGCATCAGATCAACTTATTGGAGAAAAGTCAGTGATGCTACACTTCGCCGGAGATTAAAAGAAATTAATATAAATACTGTCGTTGTACGGAAAGTGGGCGACATTTCCAAAATTAATAAATCAAGACGCCTGTCGTTTGCTTTAGAGTACATCCAAAAGCCTACATAGTTTCGATGCAATGTATTGTGGACAGATGAAGCTACATTTCAGTTCCAGTGCTCGTTTAGTAGACATGTTATGCATTTACTACGTGAGAAGAAGAAGCATTCAGTTCAGCCGCTAAACAGATTCGGAGGTGGCATAGTGATGTTCTGTGGATGGGTATCTTACTACGGCTTTTTTGTTCCAATTGAGGGCAGTTTAAATCAGTCCAGGTATACTAAAATTTTAAACAATGCCCTTGCATCGGGTAATCGGTTTTTTCCAACTGTCGACTAGATTTTACAGAACGTCAACGCTCCATGTCATAAAGGATAGTTACCTAGGAGACTTTTGAATGAAACAAAGCAAGTTGGACTTTCAGGGCCCCCGCAGAGCCAAGTCTGAGTAAGTCAGGCTAAACAACAAAACTTAAAAATGATTGATAGTGAATACTAGAAACTTTAAAGAATTTTAATTTTGTATAAATATTTTAGCCGCACTAAAAATGTATAGTATGTAAATACTTTACTAATACTACCGTTAAGCTTCAGCTCACTTTCTCTGTTTTTAGTCATATGTACCGTTATCATTACCAATTAGACTTCATCGCTGGCGCATAGATCAATATCTACAACAACATAATACTTTTTTGCACAGCAACAACAACGGCAACAAGAAAACACGATTTCTGTTGAATGTGCAAAACAAGTTCGTTGTGTGAATACTTTTGATTACCTCTGTATATAGGTTGTTCAATAAGTTTTGTCGTTCGATAAGAGAGGGCGTTGCTACTAGCCCAAAATTTCTTTTGTTTTGTTGGTACACTCTTCATATGAACGTACTACTGTGATGAAATTGAAAGGTTAATTTAGTCCATTTCATTTCTTTCAAAGTAATCCCCTCCCGCTACAATACCCATTTTCGCCCTATATCTTGTACCCTTTTGACACAATTTGAATTGAATTGAATCGAATTGGAGTTTTTAAATACCATTTTTGAAAATTTAGAGAAATAAAAGTATTTGTTACATTCAAAGCATAAGGTAACTGTGAGAGTGACACGTCGCTAGACAAAGCTAGAAAAGTGCATCTTTAAGTTCTATCACTATTTTTAAGAATGATATAAGCCAAAAGATATAAGACAAATTCAAAGACTGAAGAGTATTCGAGTAAAACTTTATATTTTTCATTGTTATTCAGATTATTACATTGGGAGTGTACAACTCCTTATCTTTTATAATAAATTTTGAAAAAAAAATTTGTTGAAGTATTTTTCTGAATATTAAAAAGCAGCGAATATGCTTTTCCTTCCCAAGACGTTGCGCCCGGGGCGACAACCCCCTTAAAAAAAAATTGTTATTTTTAGAGGTGTAGCACAAAAAAGAAATTCACGAACGAATGTTAAAAGTGTATAATGATTGTTCATCTACAATTAGAACAGTAGAAAGATGGGTTGCTGAATTTAAACGTGGTCGTACAAGACGATCCAAGTGAAAGACGTCCAAAAAGCGCATCAACACCAGAAATCATAGCCAAAACACAGGTTATTGTTTTGGAAGATGGGATTAGGCAGTATGAGCAATATTTTGCTGTGTGCACAATGGGTGCCGCATTCGCTAACAATAGAACAAAAACACATTCGAATGCGACTTTCTCAGTAACATTTGGAGCGTTTTAAAAAGGATTTTGTGCGTCGATTCATCACTATGGATGAGACTTGAGTCTATCACCATGATCCTGTTCGGCTTCGAAATGAGTTCGTGCCCAGAAATCGGACAAGAAGGTTATGGCAAAAGTTTTTTGGGATGCAAGAGAAATTTTGTTTGTGGATTACTTGCGAACTTGCAAAACAATTAATTCTGACAGTCACCGACTAAGCCTCGTACTGAGCAGTTGAGTTAGCGTCTTTCTCTGAGTTTATAGCTATTCATATAGCTCTCTTTTGGTGTTCTTTTTTTTTTGCACTACGGTCTGCTTACTTAAGTAACGCGATTAATACTTATTTTAAGTGAGAAATATAATCCAATACTTATATCAGTGTATTATAACTTTTCCACTATGCCCCCGGCGGGCTTCCAGTTCGGGGACAACAGGTTTGCTGCGCTGGCCCAAGGTCCCCAACCAAAACGTAAAAAATCGTATCAAAAACTGCAAGATGCTTTTCCTGACTTACCGCCAATAAAAAGTGATGATCCAAAGTATATTGTGATTAAATCCGACGAGAATTCTACACCCCTTTGGAAGGTTTCTTGTTTTCGTGTTTACAATGCCTTACTTACCGTGGGCAAAGATATAAACAAAATTAGTGAATTACGCGACGGCAGCCTATTACTGCTAGTGAGAAATAAGCAGGTAGCAGAAAAGTTTATAAAAACGAAATGTCTTTTCAACATTGGCGCTGTTAGCGCTAGCTATCATCAACATCTTAATTGTAACAAAGGCACCATTTATGCACCGTTTTTAAACGATGTGCCTGAAAGCGAAATAATAGAAGGACTGAGTTCTTACGAAGTTTCCGCGGTTTATAAGTTCACTCGCAAAGTTGAAGGTGTTATAAAGCCTACTGGTGTTATGCTAATATCATTCAACAGTTATTGCCTTCCAAACAAAATAAACATCGCATGGAGGATGACCTCTGTGCGACCATACGTGCCTCATCCAATGCGCTGCAGGTCATGCCAAAAATTGGGTCATACGCAAAAACATTGTAAGGGTTCCCCAACATGCGAAACTTGCAATTTCCCTTCTCCACACGATAATGACTGCATCCGAGTTATGTGTGCGAATTGTTCTGGCGGGCATCGTTTTTCGGACTATAAGTGTCCAAAGTATATGTAAACCAAAGAAATTTTAAAAATAAAGACACTAGAAAACTGCAGTATGCACGAAGCCCTTAAAAAGTATAGAGAAAATACTTCCCTCCCTTCCCTCACTGCTAGATTTGCACATGCCCTTCAACCTACAAAAGAGGTATCCTCTGTATCCAACACACCAACAAAAATTTCAGCCATCAACAATTTCACAAAATCTAAAAATACTCATAGAACTGCCGACAATGACTTGCCTAGTACATCAAAACAAAACGCAGAGGTCACCTCTGCTCCCAACTCATCAATAAACTCTTTAAACATCAAACGCCAACAACAAACATATTTCCATCAACAAGCCTGCATCGATCAGTTCAGACTACAACAACGTCTCACATTCAGCTAAAAATATTAGCGACAACTGTACCCAACAAGCCTCTTTCTTAAATCCCAAACTTTTCAGTCCAACAACAGCCTCTCTCATTTCTAACTTAAACAACTCCTTAAGCTCGCTTAATAAATATACTGACTTCAACAACACTACTACCAACACTACCGTGCAGTCTAATCCACCTAATCACGAAAATCTCTTTCCAAGAACAAGCAATTCCAACGATAATCAATACTCTACTCAACATACTGAACAAATAGAAATTGACTCTGAATAAATACGCTTAGCATTTACTCTCTTTTGAACTAGTACTCAATTGGTGACACTCAGCTTCAACTGGCTGCTCATACGAGTTGATATTCTAGCTCTCTTCTGTTTCCCTTTTTCTTTTTTCCTACATAGATCTTATGATTCCATTATTGCAATGGAATTTAAACGGCTACACTAATAATTACAATGAGCTTCAAATATTAATACAAGATCATACCCCAGCTATTATACTCTTAAATGAAACTCACATCTCTTTCAACTTGTCGGCTTTTACTCCGAAGCAGTACATTGGCATGTTTCACAATCTTCCACATATTAGCACAGGTAAAAAGGTATTGCGATTCTCATAAGAAGAGATATTCCACACAAAATTAATGCCATTCAATCCAACTTGCTGGCTATGTCGATCGAAATTATCTTAGTTAAAAAAATCACCATTATCTGCACCTATATTGCACCAGATGAATATACCAGTACAGACATCCTGCAATTAATCAACCAAGCTTCTACTCCTTTAATTTTCGCTGGTGATTTTAATGCATGGAGTCCACTATGGGGCTCTCCAATAGCCAAGAGGGGCAAATGCATTGAAGACGCTTTACTTTCCTCTAACTTAATATGTTTGAATAACGGATCCGCGACACACTTTTCCACTCACTCCACTTTTTCCCATGTAGATCTTACAATGTGCACCGACACACTTGCCACAGAGTGCGAATGGAGTATACTCGATCACCTGCATGGAAGCGATCACTGCCCATTGTACTACAATTGCACCTAGGTTCAACAACTAAAAACCACAAAATAAATAAGGTATTCAAAACTGATACGCTGATTGGGAGAAGTTTCAGACACATTGCGAGATAAATGGCAATAATACCCCAATATCTGACAACCCAAACCAAGAAAGTGCGAGGTTAACAAAAATTATCCGTTCAGCAGCGAATGTTAGCATTCCTCATACAAAGCCAAAAGCAAGTCCAAAGAGTTTTCCTTGGTGGAATAAAGAAATCGCTGAATTGCGGGCAAAAAAACAGACAGCTTGGTATGAATACAAACGCGCTCAATCACTAGTCAACTTAATATCTTTCAGGAAAGCCAATGCTCTTTTCCGTCGTTCCGCGAAACAGGCCAAGCGTTAATGTTTTCAGGATTTCACAAGCAAAATAAATCCTTCGTCTAGTCCTAAGTTAATATGGAACGCTTTAAAAAAACTTTCTGGAGTGCCTAGAAATCTAACCATTCAATGCGTAAAGGGGCCAACAGGTTTGGTAACCAATCCATCCGATATTTCGAGTTATTTGCAAACCACTATTCTGAAACAAGTTCAGATATTTCATTCAGCACACAGTTTCAAACCTCTAAAACCACCACACTGTCCGACACTTCCTACTCTGTCTCCCCACTTTCTTTTTCTGCTAAACAAATAGAAACCAGCATTTCACTGTCTGAATTCGAGTTCGTTGCATCTACCGTTAAGGGTAAGTCCCCGGGGCAAGATAAAATTTCTTATCCAATTATCAGACATATGCCAAAAAGCCTCAAGCTCCGATTGGTAAAGCTTTATAACAAAATTTTCAATACTGGTGTCTACCCCCAATTTTGGAAAACGTCCTGTGTTATACCAATACTTAAACCACACAAATCCTCCGATGAACTTGCTAACTATAGGCCAATCTCCCTCCTTCCATGTATGGGCAAAATTTTGGAAAAGATCGTGGCTAACCGCTTGATGTGGTATGCTCAGCGAAACAAGTTCATATCACCGAATCAAGTCGCCTACAAAAAAGGTCAAGGCATGTTAGATGCCTTAATCCAACTAGACTACTTCATTACTAATGCTTTGTCCAGCAAAAACCACGTGTCCGTACTATCTCTGGACTTTCACAGAGCTTTCGACAAAATTGGAGCCCATATTATTATTCGACAACTAAGAAAATGAAAAATAGGCCAGAATATGATACGTTTTATTACTAACTTTCTCACAAACAGAAAACTCAAAGTCAACGTAAATGGTTTTCTTTCTTCAACACTCCCGCTTTCTAATGGTACGCCGCAAGGCTCACCTCTTTCAGCCCTCCTTTTTATTATTGCTTTCGATGACATTAGTAGGATGATAAAAAATTACAAAGGAGTTGAGCACCAGATCTATGCTGACGATGTCCTAATCTACACAAAAGTCTCTGACGTTAATTTAGCTCAATCCTTATTTACTAATATACTCGCCAGAATTGAGACTTGGGCACTGGAGTCTGGTGCTTCACTTTCCTTAGACAAAACACAAATCATTCAAGTATGTAGGAAGCAAAATTGCAACGGTATTTCACTAACCCACAACCAAACTAACATCGAATGTAAAACACAGCTGAAAATACTAGGATTAATTTTTGACTCTAATTATAATTTTAATGCTCACTGTAAATATGTCAGAAACTCGTTAATGTCACGATTAAATATTGTTAAATATCTCTCATCTAAGCATTCATTTATTCATCCGAAGACACTAGTCAATGTTGTCAGAGCTTTGCTAACTTCAAAAATAGGTTATGGGCTCCCCATCTATGGCAATTGCTCCAAAAGCAGTATAAACCTTTTAAATGCACCTTACCATTGCGCAATACGGCGAAGTCTCCGGGCCTTTCCAACCTCGCCAATAAAAACGAATGGCTGGCTGAATCTGGTTTACGAACTATTCAAAATAAAATAATAGATTCTTCGCTTCAAATTCTTGCGAAAACGGCTTAGAACACCAACCCATTACTAAATACAACTATCACGCATGCCACGAAAAAAAGAAAAATTCCAAGAATACAATCGGCTATTTCGAGATGCTTAAGTTTCGCTGCAGAAAATAATATTTTACGTAACGCAACACGCAAATTCACCACTCGACATCCTCCCTGTATGATCAATGATAAAATACTACAGAATAAGCTTATGTTTCTGTCCAAGCAAAACACACCAAACGAAGTCTTTCAACAAACCTTTGCTGAACTGGAATCTAATTACACAAATAATGGCTGGAAGTTATTGTTTACGGATGGCTCCAAGTCCATCGATTCCACTTCGTTAGCAGTTGTCACTGCCACAGGAGAAATTATTTGCAATTGGCTTCTTCCCTCAACGACCTCTGTATTTACCGCTGAAGGATCTGCTATCCTTCATGCAGTTAATTACGCAAAAAAGACTAAAGGAAAGTTCCTCATCTGTACAAACAGCAAATCGTGTATGTCTGCAATAACGTCTCCTTCCAATCGCAATCCCATAATAGAAGTTATCAGAGACGCGGTCATTGGTGCCCCTCAGAAAATCCAAGTAATGTGGATCCCTGGCCATGCTGGTATTACAGGCAACCACTTTGCAGACCTCGCTGCGAAAAATGTAGCCAGGACTCCTGCCTTAACATACTACGTCTCATCCAAGCAAGACATTCTTAACCTTATTAAGCACAAAAGGCATCAAAAAACGCAAGCGAATGGAAAACATTTAAACATCACTACGCGGTCATAAACCCAGCCAGAAATCGTATAATCTACTCGTCAACAGTTCCAACTAGCGCAATGAAGACATATACTCGATTAAGGATTGGACACACTATCATAACACACGCCCACTTACTATCGAGTAAAAGCCCATCCATTTGCCCCCTTTGCGATGACACCGCTACTATCAAACACTTACTCACACTCTGTCCGATGCTTCACCCAACAGCCCACAACTCTGGCAACATTGATCTCATAAAACTACTAAGTGAACCTTCAGAAAAAAACGTGATGATTGTATATAGATTCTTAAAAACCAACCATTTGTTAAAATATATTTAAGCAACTTACATCTTTACTAACCCTTACCAATTAGAATTTTTCACCTAGTTATAATTACAAGACGGCTGAAGGCCTCGTAGCCAGTGCTGCGTTTATGTATTTATATAATAAAACTCTTTTTATACTCTCGCAACAATGTTGCTAACGAGAGTATTATAGTTTTGTTCACATAACGGTTGTTTGTAAGTCCTAAAACTAAAAGAGTCAGATATAGGGTTATGTATACCAAAGTGTTCAGGGTGACGAGTAGAGTCGAAATCCGGATGTCTGTCTGTCGGTCCGTCCGTCTGTCCGTCCGTCCGTGCAAGCTGTAACTTGAGTAAAAATTGAGATATCATGATGTAACTTGGTACACGTATTCCTTGGCTCCATAAGAAGGTTAAGTTCGAAGATGGGCAAAATCGGCCCACTGCCACGCCCACAAAATGGCGGAAACCGAAAACCTATAAAGTGTCATAACTAAGCCATAAATAAAGATATTAAAGTGAAATTTGGCACAAAGGATCGCATTAGGGAGGGGCATATGTGGACGTAATTTTTTTGGAAAAGTGGGCGTGGCCCCGCCCCCTACTAAGTTTTTTGTACATATCTCGGAAACTACTATAGCTATGTCAACCAAACTCTACAGAGTCGTTTTCTTCAGGCATTTCCATATACAGTTCAAAAATGGAAGAAATCGGATAATAACCACGCCCACCTCCCATACAAAGGTTATGTTCAAAATCACTAAAAGTGCGTTAACCGACTAACAAAACGTCAGGAACACTAAATTTTACGGAAGAAGTGGCAGAAGGAAGCTGCACCCAGGCTTTTTTAAAAATTGAAAATGGGCGTGGCGCCGCCCACTTATGGACCAAGAACCATATCTCAGGAGCTACTAGACCGATTTCAATGAAATTCGGTATATAATATTTTCTTAACACCCTGATGACATGTACGAAATATGGGTGAAATCGGTTCACAACCACGCCTTCTTCCAATATAAAGTTTTTTTGAATTCCATCTGATGCCTTCTCTGTATAATACGAGTATAAACATTAGGAACCAATGATGATAGCGGAATAAAACTTTACAAAAATACGGTATTTGAAAAATATGTAAATGACGTATTATGAAATCTCGATTATCACTTTACCATGCGAGAGTATAAAATGTTCGGTGACACCCGAACTTAGCCCTTCCTTACTTGTTGTAATATGAATTATTATAAAGAAATACAAATAAAATAAATTAATTCTGAATGTTATTACAACCTTTTGGATCAGTTGAAGGAAAAAATTCGTGAACAAAGACCCGGTTTGCAGGACAATGCACCGTGCTACAAGAGCATTTTGACAATGGCTAAAATCCATGAAATAAAGTTCGAATTGTTGGAGCATCCACCGCATTCACCAGATTAGGCCCCCAGTGACTTCTATTTGATTTCAGAACTTAACAAAATTTATGCGTGTCAAGCCTTTTTCATCAAATGAAGAGGTCATAACGGCTGTTGAAGTGTGTTTTGCAGACCTTCCGGATGCTCACTTCTGGGATAGGATCCACAGAGGATCGTTGGAGCAAATGTATTAATGTTCAGGGAAATTATGCTGAATGGTAAAGTGTATTTTGAATCATAAAATTATCATATTTTTCTTATCAAGCGGCAAAACTTATGAACAACCTGGTATATATATGAAAGATCAGAATTACGAGACAAGTTGAATTCCGCGTGACTGTTTGTTTGTTCACTGCTGCGTCCACAAAACCCCATTAAACTAAAACTTACAAAGTCCCGTAACTAAGCACTGAATTCAGATACAAAACTGTAATTTAGCAAAGGGGATTGCTGTAGCAAGGGGCACTTGTGGCCTAAAAGTTTTGACGGCGTGAACCCGCCCTCTAAGGGGCTTAAATCATTTAAAGCACTATAATTAAATTTGCTCAACACAAATCTTTTAATCATCGCTAGCGATACCGTAGCAATTATTAAAATTGGCCAAATGTCAACCCCGCTCACTCCATATATAACGGCTAAGTTAAAAACTACCAAAAGCGCGATGCATCAATAAATAAATACGTCAGATACATTAAACATCTGATATGTTACAACAGGGCTTTATAGGAGCCGGGATCAAAATAAGACGATGGGCGAGGCAGAATTCACATTTAGGTGAAAAAACTCTTATCAGGACCCGCACTACCGATAACCACAATTTTGGTATGTATGTTATTTTAACATTTCTCTGTTCCATTGCGAAATCGGATTACAACCACACCTACTTTTCATTAACACAATTCTAAATTCCATTTGATTTTTTCACTTTCCAGTATGCAAATAAAGCGCACCAATGGCTGCATTGAGTTAAAATTTTGCGCGAATAGTGCAATTAAAATAACTTTATGACCAAAAATTGTCAAGACCGAATTACAACTATTCAAGTCCCCAGATAGCGAATTCGTAAAGCGAACATTTTTTCTAGAATATTGGTCGATCTGTAATAGGACTGATTTTCTTTCGCCGCGACTGTACTTCAGAGCGTGCGCGAGTTAAGGAGTGTATTCCTTATGATAGTAGCAAACATCAAAACAACCTTTTGTTTCAGTAAACAGAATGCATCAAAACAACCTTGAGTTGGAACAATTGAAATGCACTATCACTACAAAAAACAATCCTAAACAAACAAGTATCGAAACAACATTGAGTTTGAATACGTTGTATCTTATAATAAAACAAAGAAAATGTATCTAAGCAAACAATATATACATATGTAAACAAACCTAAACAAATAATATAATCTGTATATAAACAAACTATCAACTAAGTAAACATACTAGTTAGTATAAATAGAAGTAAGAACAATGTAATAAGTTAGTCCAATATAAAAAAACAATAAAAGAAAAATTAAGGAAACAAAAATTATATAGAATCATCTAGTAATTCATAAACAGATTTCAACAAAGTCGACTTGTCTTTTTTTGGAAGTTGTCTCTGTCCTGTTATAAAGGGACCTGAGCGCAACAATAATGCATTAATGACATCTGTGTTTGTTAAATCCGTGACACTTTCCGACTGTGCTGAAGTCTACATTCTTTTTTTTTCCTTGTTATTGGACTCTGCAGCTTCCTCCGAAAGCTCTCCAATCGACACTAATGCATGCTCTATCACAGCAGAACCATGTATTAAAACCTTGTGAACGGTTGCCGGCAAATAGTACCATGGATATGCAGTTATCAGATCTTTAGCTGTATCCAGCGCGTAGAGTTTAAATTTCTCCGCATTAATTTTATACTCCGATGACATGGCTTGCAATAATGTTGCACACCTATGAATCAAACATTCATCAATTCCTGTGATTTCGGAACTCAAGATTGCATTAGAAAAGAATTTTTTTGCGATATTTCCATCGTTGGACGATCCTCTACCTCCATCTCTAGGTTTGTCCACTATTATACCCATTTTTTCGCGAAATTCCGTCTGAATTTTGTTTTTTCTCTCCAATACTTTACTTTTCTTCTCTGTGTCTCTTACTTGCCACATTTTGACCTCTAGTTTATATGAAACATGTAAAAAGTATTCAAAGAAGCGTATGTATGAATGCAGTGGAAATAAGCCAAATTCATAAAATGTTGTGCGAACTTCTTTACTCAAACATTTTTGAACATCGTTCATTTCTGTTGGCCGTGCTGAACATATATAACACTTTGCAGCGGAAGATTCGCTGATCGCGTTGCACACTTTTCGATCTACCATAGTAAGGTGCAAGCTATGTGTAATAACTATTTTTCTATTAGATGCGGTTAATTGTGTTCGCTTCAAAAGGCTAATTTTTGAAGTTATACTTCTTATACGAGTTCGAAAAAGGTTGCGATAGATTCAGGTTGCGCAACCTTGTCTGCGAAGATGTTCGAGCAGCAAGCGAAGCGGTGACAATCGGCGATCGCTTGTTCGTTTCTTTCGGCACAGCTCGGCTTTTCTACCAACAACACAATGTTGCCATGCTTATGCTGTTGTTGTTTTTGTAGAACAATGTTTCAATTTTTGGTTAGTGACATATTCAATCTACTTATGTATCTACTTATATACATCTATATAAATAAAAATAATACCAAAAATGTATGTACGCGCATAACTCAATAACGCCTGGACCAATTTGGACAATTCTTTTTCTTAAATGTTCGCTGATGTTCAAAGATAGTTTTTACGGCGAGAAAAATTCGAATAGTTTCCGGAAAACCCCTAAAAACAGCCCTTTTCTTTTCCCCATACAAACGTTACATACATACATACATATGTACATACATATATAAAAATGAATGTTTGTTTGTTAGTAACACTAAGAGAACGGTTGATGAAATTTTTAAAGGTTGTTTGTTGTGGATCGGGAAAGGTTTAGAAACAAATACCTTATAATTTTCATGAGGAGAATTCGGAAAATTGGACAATTCCAAAAAGTAACATTTTTCATACACATTTTTTTCAATTTTCGTTTGTTTTGTTTTTTCAATATTTTGATTTGTAAATTATTTGAATCGTTCAATTGCGGTCGCTTGCTTTTTTATTCCGGCTATCCAAAAGAAAAATTATTGAAAATTATTCAGTGAAAACTTTATGTGTGTTTCAGACGAAGTGATCAATTACTGATTGAAATTTGTTACGAAGCCACGAAGAGGTCGCGCTAATATTTTTCGGCGTTCTTTTTGCCATCAAGAAGTACTCCCAAAATGCGATGACATACGTGCGGAATTATGGATCGCGGTCAATCAGCTAGCGATCGTAACGATATCACAGCACGACTTTTTAAACAATAGCTGCGATGTTTGACGGTCTTTATCTTGAAGCAACCTATGGTATATATGGTGCTGTTAGATGCGGAATGTATTCTGTTGCGTACGCACACATTCTTCTTGGATGCGGATGGTGATTACACCAGATCAAATTGATGAAATCATTTCAGCGGAAATTCCTGATTCAGAGATAGATCCAGAATTATACGAAGTGGTGAAAACCAATATGGTTCATGGACTTTGGGAACCTTACAATCCCACTTTGGTTTGTATGTATGTCTGACAATAAATGCACGAAACACTACTCACGTGCTTTTCTTTCGGAAACGGAAATGGGAAATGATGGATATTCACTGTATCGGCGTCGCTCACCAGACGACAATGGCAGAACATTTAGCATTTAGAGGCGTGAATATCGACGTTAACAACACATCGAAGTTGAAAACATATGGATCGTACCATATTCGTCACTTTTGTCTAATTCACATTCAAAACTCATGTCAATGTTGAATATTATAGATTGGTGAAATCGATCAAATACGTTTGCAAGTACGTCACCAAAGAAAGCAACATAGCGGTTATTGGCCTTGAACAATATGAGATCAGCAGTATCAAATGGGTCGATATGTAAACCGCAATAAAGCACTTTGTGTATGCCAGCAGTTGCGTTTGCTGGAACATGCTAATCACTGGAAACAGACGAAGGACAATGCAATAGTTACTTCGCATTCCACTGAAGTTCGCATAGTTTTCGCGAAGATCATTTCGACATATCAGCCTTCAAATTCGCGTTAATTATGGGATACGAAAAAATGACATTGCCGATGACATTTTGCATTGTATTCGCTAAGAATTGGAAATGGGCAAATTTCGGTTGATACTTCCAGTGGTTTGATATCAATTTCACATCCCTTTTGTCAATTCACTTCAACGGAAGATGAACTCATCACGAATGTTTATCCGCACATTGGCAAAATTATCGTAACTGCAATTGCTTGAGTGCACACGCAATTTTAGTTGCCAAAAATACCGACGTTAATGACTTAAACTGGAAGATTCAAAGTCAAATTTCGGGAGGTTTGCGCTCATATAAATCGATCGATCGTCTTGACAAGAAAGACGAAACTGTAAATTATCCAGTGGAATTTTCAAATTCTTTGGAGAGCCTTGGTATGACCCAGCATCATTTGCGTCTCAAAGTTGGATCTGTCATTATTATGTTTCACAATCTTCATGCGCCGAAACTGTGTAATGGAACCCGACTAATTAAGACGCAGTTATCGAATACAAGGGACAGCCATTTCATTTCAAACGTATTCAATTTCCAAGGAAAATTGACCAGATATATGTGGCGTGTTGACGAGTTGGAAACGAATCTTCTTTGTATATTTACGCACCAGAACAGAAATCCAAAAAATCATGTTTATTAAGCTGCGCTACATTAAAAAAATGTAGAAAAATCGAAAATAAATCATTTTCGACACAATATAATATCAACTTTTTTTCATTTCAAAGCATATAATTTCACGCAAGACAACGGCTAGTTTAAAATAAATTCTGTTGGGACTCGAACCTACGTGCTCGTCGTCACTTATGAAGCGCTTACCACCAACACCACCATTGACACTAGAATTGCGTTGTCCTAATTATGGTTTGGTTATGCATGAAAGAAATATACAATGAATCGCCGATTGTGACCTCTTTCCTTGCTGCTGCTGCTGCGCATATGTATGTTTGTATGCTTGTTCATTATTGAAGTTATACTCCTTTTTCTTTCCTTTGTCTTTCATTTCTGCGAATTCTCAACTATTTTATGTGCCCTTTTATTGAAATACCCTGCATTGGCCGTTGAAAAATTATGGCTATACTTTCCAGGATTATTTCTGTAGTTAGTCTTCATTTACATTTTTTGGAAATCGACCCGCGATGACGAGGTATATCGTTTTATCTGACAGCGTGAGGTTTAAGAAGTTCATTTTTGATTTTGTCTTGTGGCATATTAGACGGATAAAACGACTTCTGAGTGGTGATTTTAATGAATGAATTCCTTTTGGTTGAAATGCTCTGCGTTGGCCGTTGAAAAGTTAAGACTATACTTCTTCAAAGAAATTAATGACCTTTAGAAATATGCATATTTGCATTATTTCGTTGTCATTTCCATATTCGTAGCAATAGAATTTCTATGGCATAAGTAAATTAATGACCGCCGATTGTCACCCCTTGCCGCTGTAGCAGCTTCGCCTACAAACATGCGTAAATATGTATGTATGTATACGTATGATCGTGAATACATATCGACGCAGATTTTTGCGAGAAGCACCAGAAAGTTGTGCAATTTATGATGTTTAGCTTTTGCCATCGTCACGAAAAGACGACTTGTTGGCAAAGGCATGCTCGGGGAGATAATAAATTATAATAAATTTATAAAATGTGAATTTAAGTTTTCTAGTTTTGTTTCATACAAAATGATATGCATTTCTTGGAATATCACTAAGAAGTATAACTTCATCCGCGCGTAGGGACTCCACACACCTTTTTTTCCTTAAAATACTTCTCTTCTTTAATCGATAGTTCGGTTGTCTTTTTCTTGAATTGAAATCTGATCGGTCTACAGTAACGAGTCGATGATGGTCGGGGGTTTTTCCAAATTATTTGATCATCTATTTGCGAAACTAGTTGGAGAGGTACGTATCATGTTACAAATAGGCTTCTATCGTTCAAGTCACTGGATGAAAACTTTTGCTTATACTCGCTATGCCCCGTACTTCCGTCAAAGCCCCATTTTCCAATTAAAGTTAGATTGCTAACTGCATTCTCAGGAATAGTTTCAATTAAGTTGGTAAGTACTTTCAATTAAGTTGGTCTGAAGCTCTATTATACTAGATGCTGTACTGTTAAGTAAGCTCTGCAATTCAATACAAAAATATTGTCTGGGTATCTACTTTTTTTGAATTTTGTATTTTTTGATAGCTTGGAAACAAATCAAAGGAAATTTTGCTGTTCACAAAATTTCTTATCAGCAAATACTGGTGGTCTGCATTAAGAGTGAAATGGGATCTGCTGGCAGAATCTTTTGATTCTGATGTTCATTGCGTAGAGCAGAAACAGCGGACTCATCTATTTCACTCAGTTGAGCTATACGACGCACAGTGGCATTTCGGCGGAAAAAATAGGATTTTTCCACTTTCCAATTTCAAAACTTTAATGATTTTGTTTTGTAAAGAAATATTTGGATAAGAAAAATTCAACAAGGTTTTTTATAAAAAGTGAAATTTTATAGTTAAAAACACTAACAGAAGTCGACGGAAAGTTATTCAATAAAATCAGATTAAAATTATTGTCGAAATAAAGATTTTTTTTTGTGTGTAAGTTTACATCTATGGCTTTTCTTTTATTTTTTAGTGAAAATATAGCACCTACTTGTTTATAAAAAAAAAATTTATTGAAATTGGCAAAGTAAACTAATTTTTATAATTTTTCAAAAATTATACTAAAAAATGAAATTTGATGGAAAAAAACTTTATGTGCTTTGCCTTGCTTAGCCCTCTTACTATCAAAAAATGAAAGTTGCGAGTCTGTACTTTCAATTAAAAAAAAAAAAAACAACCGCCAATTACCGTCCCTTTTAGTAACATCGATTTTAATTTCCACAAATACTGATGTCTTCAACAGACTTCTTATAACTTCGGATCCTTACATAAGTAGCTTAAGGCGTCATTCGAACAAAATTTCCTTAGAACAAGACAAATATTATATATATAAAATATTACAAATAAAAACTAACACAATTTTTCGCCTGTTACATATTCAATTAAAACATTGCAAGTTATATTGGATTTTTATCAAGGTAAGGGTATAAATAACGTCACTTTGCGTTTAAGTTTAATTTTTTTTCATCAGGAGAACTCAATTAAGAAGTGTCCCGAATTTCAAGTCCCTAGGTCCAAAAATAAAAATTTTGGCAATTGCAGTTATATGGGAGGCGGGTGTTGCAGTGGGCGGTTTTCCACGATTTTTTCAAAATTTCATAATTTAGTCCAGGGAAGTGTTTCTGCAAAGTTTCATTGTTGTACGACCACTCCTTCTATTTTTTTCCAAGAAATGTATGGAGCGGTGCCACTGTGCGACGTCGCTTAGTTCTCGTTGAAGAGTCAGCAAAATCCAGTTGAGGATGGCCACGATGAGTACTTTCCTCCATCAGCTGCGATTTACACTGCGTGCATTTTAACAAAATCGATTCCTCTTTATTCAGCCAACCAGATTGGTATTGAAGAACTGAAGATTTTTTGCGTTTATAATTCTTCCAAAAAGTTGAAATTGTTTTACAGATGTTCTCAACTTTTTTCGACAGATCGCTCAACTCTGTAATGTAGCCGTTGTTTTGAATATTCCCATGCACAACTGAAATCAAATTCGTCAGTTTTTCTGCTTTGGTTCCGTGTTCTGTGCACCATATATTAAAAATATGCAGGCGTGTAAACACATACTTATGGGAAGAACCTACATCAAAAATTATTCAAAGGAAACATAAACAAAATTTAGATATTTATTTATTAACAGTTTTGCAAAAATATACACAGCTACAAAAGACGAAGACAGACCAACACAGCACAATAGACAAAAGGACAACTTAAACGGCCTTAGTATTTTTTCGATTATACAGACATCTGCACATTTCTGCAGATAAGCTTAACACATTCAAACCTTAAAAGTAATACAAACCAATTTCTGGATTTTCTTGAAACACAACTAAAACTTCAACTAAACATAAAAAAGACGTTCACAAAATACAGTGGACCAATAAAGTTTACATACACCTAGTTCTATTAAATTACGACACGTTCATTTGTTATAAAATGAATAAATTTTTAGTTTTC
This sequence comes from Bactrocera tryoni, assembly GCF_016617805.1. Taxonomy (NCBI): domain Eukaryota; kingdom Metazoa; phylum Arthropoda; class Insecta; order Diptera; family Tephritidae; genus Bactrocera; species Bactrocera tryoni. The sequence continues at coordinate 59,236,876 of NC_052503.1, read as the reverse complement.
TTTTAACAAAAGATGTATGTATATTTAATATTAAATATAGCATATCAAAATATTTTTTTGTTTATACAAATAAAAAAAATTAATGATAAAGCTTGAAATGAGCATAACTTATATAAAAAAAGTTTAGATACACTAATGATTATTTAACTAAATCAAAAGTAATAACCACAGTTTTAGCGGGTTTGGCCCATATTTTGTTGTTATTATTGTCCCTAGACGTCGACGTATGCTCCCCACTCCATTTTTAGTATTATTTCCGGATATTTTGACCCACTAAGTCGATTATCCAATTTTTTGGCCTTATTTTGAAGAAAATCGATGTTTTCGAATACGATTTTCCAAAACGTTCCAGATATTTTGAATAGGATTAATGTCTAGTGATTACGGGACCTATGGAGTAATTTTTATTTCCATAACAACCCTGCACGTACAAGATATAATGTGTATTTTGGGTTGGTATCCTGTGGTAAATAGAAATGGCTGCTTTTAACAGCCGATTTAAGCACACTTAAAATTTTTATAGCATATTAATGCTAAGTATACACATCTTGAAATGGATAGAAAAAAACCACAAAATTTATTAATTTTGAAACAAATAAACGTGTCGTAATTTAATACAACTAGGTGTATGTAAACTTTATTGGTCCACTGTAAGTCCCGTAACAGCGGACAATACTTCCAGAATGAATCAACAGCAGATCCTGAAAAAACGGACAGCGACGAATTCACCAAGATTCACAAAAGACCCTGGAACAGCAAACACCGACAATTCCTGAAAAAGTGGAAGAAGGTAAAAAAGTATACGTCCTGAAATAATGGATAATACTTTCACCAAGATTCGCAATAGACCCCGAAACAGCGGACAACGTTGAACCTGAAAAATCGTGAAACATTGGACAGTTAATTATTCATTAATAAGAAGAAAAAATGCCTCAACCCCAAGCACAAGTAACTGCATTTATGGTAATTATAAACAAGCAACAAGAGGAATTTATGCAAAGATTATACTCAATCGAAAAGTGAAAATTTCCACAAACACAGCCAATAATTCCAAAAAAAGGCATCGAAAACATGGCAAGCCAAAAAGGAAAATCTTTGTTGAATTCTAGAAAATTAACGCTAATAAAAAGTAACTAAAAGAAAACATCCTATGAAACACGAAAAAATAATTAAGTATATAATATAGAAATGTATTAATTATAAACATAAAAAAAAATAATCAAACACATACGAAAAGTGAAAATTTCCACAAACACAGCCAATAATTCCAAAAAAACGGCTCCAAAGGCATGCCAAAAAGGAAAATGGTTGTAGATTTCTAGAAAATTTACGCTAATTAAAAACTAAATTATAAGAAAAAATTTAGCTCATAAGAAACATACAAAAATAATAATTTACTAAATAATATAAAAAGGTATTAATTATAAACGTAAAAAGTTAATCAAACACATACAATAATTAATTATTATAAGCCGACTTCAAGCCTAGATGTTTTGAAATGAGGACATTTCATTTTAACACAGGAGAGAGTTAAGGGACGTATTCCTTCTGATAGTAACAAACATCAAAACAACAGTAAACAGAATGCATCAAAAGGACCTTGAGTTGGAACAATTGAAATGCACTATCACTACAACAAACAATCCTAATCAAACAAGTATCGAAACAACATTGAGTTTGAATACCACAACAACCTTATCTGAAAACAAAGCAAATATATCTAATCAAACAATATATACTATATATATGCAAACAAACCTAAACAAATAATATAATCTGTATCTATACAAACTATCAACTAGTAATATAGTTAGCATAAATAGAAGTAAGAATGATGTAATAAGTAAGTCTTAAGAGTATAAATACATAAAGAGTACACATTTCGGTGCAGCTCAAAATATATTCTTTTGACTCATTTTTACTTCTGATAAAAATTAACTCACGCACCGATTGGATTCGATTGAGCGTGTTCCTAGCCAACGAGCGAGCGGCTGGTCAGTTGTATCCGAGCACCTGGAGAGTCAAGACAAACATCTTTGCGCGACGTGTTTCTGTGAGTGGTGCTAGCCAAAAATGCATCGTTCGTTAGAACAGAGGTAAGCGATTAAATTCTGTGTGAAACTCGGAAAATCTGCAACAAAGAAGTTTGACATTATCAAGCAGGCTTACCCAAATGATGCTTTAGCAAGAAGTGGTGTGTTTCGGAGGCACCAGGCCTGCATGATGAATGACCAAATCCCAACTGAAAACGATGCTCACTGTCTTTTTTGACATCAAAGGCATCGTCCACCATGAATTTGTTCCTCCTAGACAAACCGTCAAGGCTAAGTTTTACAACTCAAACGAAGAGTCAATTGGGTCCGACAAGACATCGCAGCCGATTGGAAGTTGCACCGGCTCACACCGCCTTTCTTGTGCACAGCTACCAAACCTAGGCCGGCATGCCAACGCTTCCGCAGCCGCCCTACAGCTCAGTGGCCCCCCGGACCTGGGCTCTGCATGCACCTCGGCTCTCAAGGTTATTCTAGAGAATGGCTTCCGTGACGCCTTTAATAGAAGTCGATTGGTTCAATAAATTTTTTAAATCGACAAAGTCCTCTTACTTTCCGGACAAACTCTATATATTCCGAGAAACTTTTTTGACGTAGTATAAATTATCTTTATTAGTTCCATCGATATGTTTTCCCCTTTCTTGATGAGCTATCATTTATTCGATTTTTAATTTTACTTTCCAATAGCAATTTTACGTTTTCATCTTCCAATTTTTCTAGTTTTTACTTTGCTTACTTTTTAATTACAGCTACGCCGAGCCAGCATTTTTGAATTTTGTGTAAACAAAAAAATTAAAGCTGTTTTGCTAGATTATGTTCGAACGATGCACAAGCATTCATAACAAACCAACAGCTAAATCTAACATAAAAATAGCGGAGTAGCTGCAGTGTTGACAAAAATAAAAATTACAATTATAATTTGAGATAAGTGCAGAACAATGCAAGCCTTAAACGATAAAATGTTAGGTGGTGATGTCTTACCACTGTCGGGGATTGTCATTCATCTCTTACCCTAAGACAACCATAAATATGTGCGAACAAAAATTTCTGCATTTTGGAAATGATAGAATAAAACTGAATAGAACCGAAACTAAAAATTAATTGTTTGCATTACTGCCTCAATAATCGGGCTACATTTATTATTATATTTTATTTATTTATTTTTTTTTCGTTTTTTTTTATTATTTTTTTTTATTTTCTTGTCGATTGCTGTTTTGTTTCGGGCTCATACGCATAGATCCATGATTCTTATAAACGTCTTTTGAAGCACCGCGATCGTATTTTCTCAGCATTTCTTTACACCAATCCACACGAGCCTTTTTTTGAGCGATTGTCAAATTGTAAGGGATCCAACGAGAAAAAACCTTTTTTACGGCCAGGTGTTCATGCAATATCGAATGTATGGTGATGGGAGAAATGCATAGGCATTCCTCTATCTGAAGGTATGTTACATGACGGTCTTGCATTATCAGTTCACGTACGGCACGATTGAATTCGTTGTACCAGTTTTTCACAGTGCTATAGGATGGTGCTTTATAGCCATACAAAGATTTTAGTTCATCGATGCACTCTTGTCGAAGATGAATTTTTTAATTCCCTGTAAATAAAACAATTCACGATTAAATGTTAAAACGTTCTGAGTGATGTTATGCTAAAAAATGTCAAACTTTCCAATGGAAATGTCAGATTGCACCTGGCAACACTTAGTGTTGCCCTAGGCCAGAATATTTATAGCAGCCCTCGTATTATTGGCTAAAAATTTTTGAAATTTAATGAGTTGTCCTCAGGCAAATGGGTGTATTTTAAGTCATTCTATACTGTTGTTGATAAAAATGAAAACGAAAAATATCTAGATATATCCCGGAATGACATCATATAATCATCAGTTGAGAATTGTTCAATTACAATATTATTATTCAGTGTAATTTCAATTCAACTCAATTATGCAATGGCTCACGATTGGTAATCCAAAAGATAGCTGGAAACATTATTGTAGCAACCATTTTTCTGTCCGCCCGCGCACGCGATAACTTGAGTAAAAATTAAAATATCTTAATCGAACTTGGTACCCGCATTTCGTGGAAAAAAAGTGAGAACGTATTCGTAAATGGGCACAATCGGACCACTGCCATGCTAACAAAACGAATCGAAAAACCTACAACTTGGTCCTTCCAACGGAGTGGAGGTCTTCCTCTTTCTCTGCTTCCCCCGGCGGGTACTGCGTCGAATACTTTCAGAGCTGGAGTGTTTTCACCCATCCGGACAACATGACCTAGCCAGCGTAGCCGTTGTCTTTTAATTCGCTGAACTATGTCAATGTCGTCGTATATCTCGTACAGCTCATCGTTCCATCGAATGCGATATTCGCCGTGGCCAATGCGCAAAGGACCATAAATCTTTCGCAGAATTTTCCTCTCGAAAACTCGTAACGTCGACTCATCGGTTGCTGTCATCTCCCAAGCCTCTGCACCATATAGCAGGACAGGAATTATGAGCGACTTATAGAGTTTAGCTTTTGTTCGTCGAGAGAGGACTTTACTTTTCAATTTCCTACTCAATCCGAAGAAGCACCTGTTGCCAAGAGCAATCCTGCGTTGGATTTCCAGGCTGACATTGTTGGGTTAATGCTGATTCCTAAATAGACGAAATTATCTACAACTTCAAAGTTATGACTGTCAACAGTGACGTGAGAGCCAAGTCGCGAGTGCGACGACTGTTTGTTTGATGACAGGAGATATTTCGTTTTGCCCCCGTTCACTGCCAGACCCATTTTCTGTGCTTCGTTGTCCAGCCTGGAGAAAGCAGAACTAACGGCGCGGGTGTTGAGGCCGATGCTATCAATATCATCGGCATACGCCAGCAGCTGTACACTCTTATAGAAGATGGTACCTTCTCTATTTAGTTCTGCAGCTCGAATTATTTTCTCCAGAAGCAGGTTGAAGAAGTCGCACGATAGGGAGTCGCCTTGTTTGAAACCTCTTTGGTATCGAACGGCTCGGAGAGGTCCTTCCCGATCCTGACGGAGCTTTTGGTGTTACTCAACGTCAGTTTTCACAGCCGTATTAGTTTTGCGGGGATACCAAATTCAGACATCGCGGCATAAAGGCAGCTCCTTTTCGTGCTGTCGAAAGCAGCTTTGAAATTGACGAAGAGGTGGTTTGTGTCGATTTTTCTTTCACGGGTCTTTTCCAAGATTTGGGGCATGGTGAATATCTGGTCGGTTGTTGATTTTCCAGGTCTGAAGCTTCACTGATAAGGTCCAATCAGTTTGTTGACGGTGGGCTTTAATCTTTCACACAATACGCTCAATAGTTGGCGCATATTGTGGGGTCTCCCTTTTTATGGATTGGGCATAGCACACTTAAATTCCAATCGTTGGGCATGCTTTCGTCCGACCATATTTTACAAAGAAGCTGATGCATGCTCCTTATCAGTTCTTCGCCGCCGTGTTTGAATAGCTCGGCCGGCAATCCGTCGGCCCCTGCCGCTTTGTTGTTCTTCAGGCGGGCAATTGCTATTCGAACTTCTTCATGGTCGGGCAATGGAACGTCTGCTCCATCACAAGTATGACATACTTAACACTAAATTAAGATATAAACCTATAATTTGGTACAGAAGATTGCAATAAAAAAAGAAAACCTGTCGGCTATAAATTTTGAAAAAATGTGCATGGCCCGCCCACTAACAGATTAAATGTACATTTCTTCAAAGCCACTAAAACTACAATACCCAAATTCGCTTAGAACAATTCCTATAAGAACTCCTACCGACAGTGTGAAAATGGATGAAATGAGGTTACAATCCTGCGTTCTCCTACCGATGTCATATTTAATTTTCGAATTTAATTTCATCTTGACATCCCTCGTGGGGAAAATGAGTGAAATACGTCTACAACTACGCCTACTTCCCATATACCACAATTTTCAATTCCATATGATTCTTTCCCTTTCCAGTACACAAATCAAGCAACAATGAATATATTCGTATACAACTTAATTGTAATAATGATTTTGAGGTGTACCATCTCTATTGTAAAAATGTCAAATTCTATAACTGTTCAAGCCCTTATATACCGAATATGTGAATCACAGTGCGTATAGTAACTTATTATAGAAAATAATGGACAATCTGAGAGATACGTATGCTATTAAAATTCGGGGAAAATGTTTCTTTGGTAATAATATGTACGTATCCGTATGTCAATTGACTTAAGCTGACTTTATGCCACATATATCGGCCAAAATAACTAACAAACCATAAGCATCTGAAGGTATTTCTCCAGCATTGATCCTGTTTTTTGTTTTTATGGTTACGCTTCTTTGTTCTTGTCGTATGCTCTCGACATCTATGCCGCAAGAAAAGCATAAGCACATTGACTAAAAATTCAATATCTTTGGAATGGTATGAATGAACAAAAATTTTTTTGCAGATTATTAAAGATGAATATTTTCCACGTTGTGTCACATACTTTTCAGTTTTTTTTTAGAGCGAAGAACACATGAAAAATTTCAATTGTTTAGCAAAATATTATGTTAAATATTATTATTTAAACAAATGGATCGTGAAAAAATATCTATAATGCAGCACGAACATTTTACTTTGACTTCAAAAAATTTCATCGATTTATCTCTACATAGCAGCTTATGAGAAAATAATTTTACAATTTTATAGTGCACTAAATTTCTACTTTAAATAACTTTAACAAAAAAAGAATATTTAAAGAAATATTTATATCACGGGGTATGCGTCTCATCCCCTTCCTAATGAACTGCTATTTTTCAAAACCGGTGATTTTGCGAAATTTTCATGGACCACTTGACGTGGTTTGACCCATATACATTCCATTGAGCCCAATTACCTCCTTCTATTTAAGATAATTATATTTTTTGAAGAATTTAGGAATCAGACATCGTGACTAGTAACACCTTTAGGTAATTTAAACATCATTATGGTAATGTATGTAAGGTGCATACGGCCATACATACAGGTACATACATATATATGTATGTTCCTATTTATGTACATGCTTACTCCGAAAGAGTATTTATTTTATTTTATTTAGAAATATATGTAGGTACATATACAGAAATTATTTTTAAACTTTACAATTCGTATCTTAAATTTACGCTTTGCATCGACTATTTTTTGCTTTAGCTGTTGACTCTGTCGGAAGCTTTACGCAAAAATTAAATCAAGTTCGACGACTTTTTCCAAAACCATTTTTTTCGTGTTCATTATTTTGTAAGCTTCTGTTTATGAGAAAGTGGTTGTTTGACATATAGTATAATCAACTTTTGCATTTAGTTTTTTAGTCCGAATATGATTAATGAAATCTCTCCAGGGAATTGGTTCTCTTCACAAGGGTTGGGTTTTAAGCAGAATTTTAATGAAATCTCACCTTAATTTTAATTATTTTTGTCGCGCGAATGTTATTTATGGTGTATGAAATAATAATATTCTAAAAGTGGAAATAATTCATGAAAATTTTCGTTTGGTTGCTTTCTTTATATCTCATGTCAATTTTATCGAGTTACTATGTAACTAATTTTTCGGAAATTTTTAAATAAAACTTTTTCAAATACTGTTTAAAAATTTATCTTTTATATTCTGAATGTTAAATAAAAGTAAGTAGTTATAAAAGTACCCTTTATTTAACCTTACCCTAGAGTTCCAGTAAAATATGTATGTACAGAGTTTCCAAAGTATATAAACATTTATTTTTGTTTTGGAATTTATATTTTGACGGGCTTCCAAATTTCGTGATCTTCCATTTTGAACCAAAGCTGGCCAAAAATCAAGATCTTCAATTCTCTATATCTGGGGTGACCAAAAAGGTTAATTCGCGAGCCACACCAAAGAACATCGATAAGACCCAATGGTAACAGATCGAACCCAATTGAGCTATAGTGTGGGAACACCTACTCCAGAGCAGTAGTTGACGAACTTAAACTAACTATTTATTTTTTAACAATTTTAATTTCGATTATAGGATTAGAAAATATTTTGATATTTCCTAAACAAGTAAGGAAGAACTAAGTTTGGGTGTAAGAGAAAATTGTATACTCTCGCAATTTGCAAGGATTAAAAACGGAGAAAATCAATCAGTCTTGGCAAAACTTTACTTTATAAAAAATTTCGAAATATTTTAAGATTCACTATTCGACGAAACTTATATTGTAGATGATAAACCCACTTATTTTTACTGCTATATTTTATTTCGTTTTAACAATAAATATATTAGGTAGTATGACTATTAAATGAGATGTATGTTATATAAACTCAGCCGAGAAAGCTAACTAAATATATTGTGATGAATAACATCAACCAGAGATAGACAGATATTAGATATGGAATTTGATACCAAGGCTTAGTTCAATTTCATTTAAATTCAGGGTTAAATCATGATATTAGGTACGGTTAATACTCCATTTTAACCGGTTTAATCACAATGATACAATGTTATAATACTCTCTCAATTGCATTAAGATAACTCACATACTGACCGATATAAGCATTATAATGTGAACTGTATTGACTCAATCCAATGCATTATAATGGGTTGTCAAAAAAGTCTTGCGGTATTTTTATTGATTTTTTTTTATTGAAATTAAAATGAATTTTTGATGACTCATGCCCAGCTCTTGACCGATGCTACGGCTGCTACTATGCCGGTCTCTTTCGACCAATTCAGAGATTTTATCGCAATTTTCGACGACAGGCCTTCCGGAGCGTGGCGCATCTTCGACCACCTCTACACCAGAACGAAAACGTTGAAACCATCGTTGTGCGGTGGAAATGGAAACTGTATCGGGTCCATAAACTGCACAAATTTTATTGGCGGCTTGAGATGCATTTTTGCCTTTATCGTAGCAGTACTGTAAAATATGCCGTATTTTCTCTTTATTTTGATCCATGTTTGCGACGCTATAACTCACGAACGACTTAAAAGAAACGACAATCAATCAAACACGTGTTAGCCCGTGAAATGAGCTTTCCAAAAAGGTATAGCATTACTCATTTATTTCCAACCAATATGATATGTGGCATCATCATCAAATTTTTTCTATATAATAATTTATATGTGTTTAAGAATAATTCTTCAAATATAATGAGCTTAAAATATATCCATAATTGTAATCAATCTATTATAAAGATAAAAGGGTTTAATTTCACCAATTTTTTTCAGTATGTGTATCTCTTACTTTCCTGTTAAAGCGAGAAAAACAGGTAAACACATACTTACACACATATTTATATACATATACAAATTTATATAATGCAAAATTTTAATAACCTGTTATTAACTTTTGGCCCACACTTGCACATATAAATATAAATGTGCATACATTTCTCACGTTTATAACATTTAAAATGAGAAGAGTGCATGCAAAGTTGAATGTCTGTATACATGAACTTGATCAACTTTAACGAAACCGTGAACGGTTTGATTGTTTCATATGATATAACATATATCTATGTACTATTTGTATACATGGTACATTACATATATCGGGTTGATTTATTGGGAGACAAAAAAACGGGAAAATCGCGAAATTTTCTTCGGACTACTACTACTTAAAACCGGTTTCAAATCAGCGATTTTTAAGGCAAAGTTTTTTAGGGATCATAAAAATTTGTTCATCAATTTTTGAGATATCCGAATGAAACTTTATACGTATGTGAATTTTTATGTTCTATTGATCGGAATGGGTACAACCCATTCAACCGATAATTCATATTTTTAAACTACGCCTACTGAACCGATTTTGTTTAAATTTAGCACGCTGTATTCAATTTAAAATTAGGATAGTTCATACAAAACAAAAATAAATACATAACTATGAGCATGTGTTTTAAATTAAAAAAAGAACTATTCAGGCATGTTCCAGAAACAAAATTGATGTGATTTCGTTTTAACAAACTAAGTGAGTTTGTTTATTTCGTAGACGTTATATTTCACATCGAAAAGGCTGTTTGAAGCAAATGACATTTTTTATTCAACTGATATGTAAATATTTTATTTACCAAAAATTTAAATTATTCTGAACGAACATAAGTGCTGCCGTGAGAGTATTGTAAAGCAATGACTTCATCTTACAAAGGGTTAGAAGTAAACTTTTTAGCGATAATTCGAATTCGTTTGAAGTTGCTGATATTCTATTTAAATACCATCAACTATTCTATTTTTGTTTGAATTGATTTGATAATAATTGAAGATAAAAATTAAAAAACCCAAAAATTTGGTTGTGTGAATTTTTCACGCAATTTTCGTAAATTTTGAGATTATATGAGAAAAGTGGATATGCAGAAGTTAAAGATCTTTTCATTAATAAAGTCTTTGAAATATACTCTTTTTCTATAGGACTTGTAGTTTACCGAAAATCGATGTAAACCATTCAGTAATTTAGCCACACCCCTTCTTTTCCCGACCTCAGATCTCCCGCAAATAATTTTTCCCTTAATATGCCCTCCTTAATGCGATACATTGTGGCCGACTACGCCCATCTGCAATATCGACCTTACTTTTTTGCCAAAGTACATGTATCCCAAGTTTCATCATGATATATTATTTTTTACTCAATTTGCAGTTTGCACAGGGAAACAGACGGACAAATAGTCTCCCGGATTTCAAATCGTCTCGTTATCCGTTTCATTTATACACATATATTTAACTCTATATCTAACTCGATTAGTTTTAGGTAAGTTGTACAAGCAATCGATAGGTGAACATAACTACTTTACTCTGTGGCAACATGTTTCAAGAATATAAAAAAGGACTTGGTGCTTAAGTTTTGGCAGATACTGTACATTCATATGTAGATAAAAAGTATTATACGTATATACATATACATATATTATAATTACATATAAATATTATTTACAAATATGCAAAAAAATACATATATGCAAATTTTTACTAAAGTACCTAATTACTTGAATCTATTAAATATGTGATTAAAATTTAAAGTCATATATTTTTGAACTGATTAAAGAGGCATATGCAATAGTGTTGTATATGTGCTATATGACGCATTTACTTATGTGTGTGTAAGAATTTCTAAGTAGATTAATATAGTCTTAATGTTAACTTACAACCATTAAACCGACTTCGAACAACAACTGAACATACAAGTAGATATGAACTGGCAGATCCTGAGTTATAGTGAGAACATTTAACCAACCACATTGGTCGCCAACATTTACACAGCTGTTTATAATAGAAAATCGTTTTAACTTATACACTTATGAATGTATGAGAAAATAATAACTTGTATTTATGTAAATTGATATGTAATAAGTTCCCTTTGTTGACCCTTTTCGAGTAGAATTCGAGCTTAGCTAGATCGAATGAAAAACAAGCAAAACACATACATACATTTGAGCTTAATTTGATATATTATTTATAGTATGGATACACATATGTATTTACGGCTTATTTATAGTTTTTGAGTTGAAATATGGATCGCTTATACATATGAATTTCATTTAAAATAATCAAAAAAAGATTTTTCAGGTGTCGCTAAGGCTTCAAAAAGGCTGACACGGGCTTTCTCGATAATGCTAAAAAAGCACAAAAATGTCGTAACCTTTAATATTTATTACACTTCCCTGTTATTTTTAATACTTATGTAGATGTTAAATACCTCCTAATTTACGTAAAAAAAGGTATTACATTTCTTTCATTTTATTATTAAAACTTTGAGAGAAATGAGAGTTAATTTGTACTAAGTTTTTCGAAAAGACACAATTTGATATACAAAGAAAATATTACTTTAATACAGTTATTAAATATAAACTGCCGCAGAATTTCAATTAAAGTGAATTTGTATTTAATTATTTATTTGTATATGTTCTTTTAGTTCTTAACAATTTTGTTTCAAAGCCATCCAATATTTTAATAATAATCCATATTTAAATTTTTCAGAAAAAATTATCAATACTTTTAAATATATCTGCATGTATTGATTTGCTTATAAATTTCATTTATTTACATTTTACAAAATTTAAAATGATTTTGAAAAACAACTGAAATCGATTTTAAAACTTATTTGTTTTCTTCATATTGAATCAATAATTAGCAGATTTAAACCAAAAATCAAAAATTGATTTGTAGTCACTTTACAAAGAATCTTTCACTGTGTGGAAGCCCATATTAATTCATTGGAATTAACCGAAAACACAGAAAATATTTGATCAGTAATGCATGCAAAACATACATTTACAAATAAGATACCACTGTTAAACATCTTAAACAATAATATTCTAAGTTTATTTTGAATTTTCAATTATTGGCTTTATATAGTCTTTGGTACTAAAGATATTCTATTTTTATAAATTCTTAAGTGCATATACATACGTACTATGCTTGCTAAAGCGGGTGACGTGGAAGCCTAGTCGCGAGTGCGACGACTGTTTGTTAAATGATAGGGGATTTTTCGTCCTGCCGCCATTCACTACCAAACCCATTTGCTTCGCTTCCTTACCCAGTCTGGAGAAATCAGAACTAATCACGGGGATGATGAAGCCAATGATATTAATATCATCGGCGAACGCCAGCAGCTTTACACTCTTAAAGAACATTAAGCTCAGCAGCTCGAATTATTTTCTCCAGAAGTAGATTGAAGAAGTTGCACGATAGCGAGTCGCCTTGTCTGAAACCTCATTTGGTATCGAACGGCTCCCGATCCTGACGGAGTTTTTGGTATTGCTCAAGGACCTGGCGGCATAAAGGCAGCTCTTTTCCGGGCTGTCACAAGCAGCTTTGAAATCGACGAAGAGGTGGTGTGTGTCGATCCTCTTTTCATGGGTCTTTTCCAAGATTTTGCGCATAATCAATATCTGGTAAGTTTTTGATTTTCCAGGCTTAAAGCCACATTGGTAAAGTCCAATCAGTTTGTTGACGATGAGATTTAATGAGACTTATCCCATGGTAGTTGGCGCAGATTGTGTGGTCTTCCTTTTTGTGGATTGGGGAAAATTCCAACGTCGAGCATGCTTTCGACCGACCATATTCTACAAAGAAGCGGAAGGTGAATAGCTTTGCCGGCAATCCTTCAGCCCCGCCGCTTTATTGTTCTTCGGGCGGGTAATTGCTATTCGAACCACGTAATGGCCCCCAATGGAACATACGGTTCATAGTGATCGATTTGGGAATCGGGTTCACCATCTCCTAGTATTATGCTTTCACTGCCATTCAACGGGCTGAAGGAGTGTTCTTTTCATAATTTTAGGATGCTCTGGGCATCAGTCGCAAGATCACCTCTCGGAGTTCTACAAGAGTATGATTTGGTATTGGAACCTTTTGTTAGTCGCCGTATCTTTTCGTAGAATTTTCGGGTATTACCCCTGTTGACCAGTTGTCAAACTTTTCGTACTAACGCATTTCAGCATCTTTCTTTTTTTGTCTGCAAATGCGTCTCGCTTCCCACCTCATCTCTCAGTATCTATCTCACCCCGCCGTGTTGTGGTCGATTGTAACGTTACAATGTAGGCAGTCTGTTTTCTCTCCACTGCGACACGGCACTCCTCATTGTACCAGCTGTTTACATTGACCTGAATGGTTTCGCTTACAGCTATACGTAAGGGGCTTGAAATGTCGTAAAGAGTGCAAGTCGAATAGAAAATCGTTCGGATGTGTGTTGAGATTATAGCTTATCGACGTCGAACCTTTCTTATGTTCGTTGACCTGCGTTTTTGATGCGCAAAGATGGGTGTGTATCTTCGCTACAACAAGATAGAGTCGATGTTAAGTCCTCGGAGTGCATGCACGTCAAGAACACTGTAGACATGTCTTCCGTCTGTCACAACATTATCGATCTGGTTAGTGGCTTTCCGATCCGGAGACAGTCAGGTAGATTGATGAATTTTCTTAAGCTGGGATCTAGTTCTACAGATAACCATATTTCAGGCCCCGATGAAGTCGATCAACCTCATCCCATTTGGGGATGTTTCATAGTGGAGGCTGAATTTACGACCGTAGGCCCGAAGATACCTTCTTTGCCAATCCTGGCGTTAAAGTCGCCAAGAACGATTTTGAAATCGGGCATGGGCGCATATCAGCGATATGTTAAAGAATTTCGCTTTGATGCAGATTGTACCTAGATGTTCATCTACCGGGGTGAATTCCAGGACTCGGTGACTTAGTCTCTCTCCCACTACAAATTCCATACCGAATTTGCGCTTCTTTATATGGTCACTGTACTAAATGCCACAAGGACATTGCATTTGAAACCCGTCCATCGCATTTTTTGGACGGCGCTGATGCCCTAGGTAGAGGCACCTTCGCAATTAAGGGACCTGACATTCCATTTGCATGCCCTTAAATCTTAATTCTTAACACGTTTACAGGGGTCGCCATCAAAATAGGGGTCTCTCATCCGAGGCTGTTTTCTTTTTTTAATTTGTATTGTTTTTTACGTGGCGGGCCCAGCGCACAACCCTGGGTGGGGATTCTCACTTTAGGTCACCTTCAAACAAGTGTTTTTGGCTAACCAGAGGATACTTAGTCTAGGACCGGAAGTCGTGAGATGATTGAACCATAAGTAAAAGAATCGTGTCTGGCTACTCTTAAGTGAATGGCGCTCAGAGAACTTTCCTACACGTGAACTTCTACATATAGCTCCATCCTTTTAAAGCTACATCAACCAAAACGCAAATATTATAAGAACTCCTACCGATAGTATGAAAATATATGAAATAGGGTGATAAGCAAACCACCTTCCCATATAATGGTAATGGAAAAATTACTAAAAGCACGATAAATAAACAATTCAATAAGTCGGAGACATTAAATTTTACCTCTGAGATGGTAAGAGAGGCCCCTAATGCAGCCGCAGTAAAAATTATACTATGGGCCTAGCACCGCCCACTATGTCACAGTGTGAAAATGGACGAAATCGAATATTCTAAAATGCATTTGAAACTTTCACTTTCTATTATACAAATCAAGAATGATTAATATATGAGGATAAAACTGTGCACAATAGTGCATTTGCGGTGTGCCACCTTGTGAATAACAATTATGCAAATCGAAACAAAACTGTTCTAACCCCTAGATAACGAATACGTTGACCTAGTGCTTATAGTTGACGATTTACCGTAAATATCGGTCAATATGTGAGATATATAATTGAAATTCAAAGAGAATCCTTTCGTGATAGTAGTAAGTATGTTTGCAACAAATGGGTTAAAAATACTCTTGTACCATCAATAGCCTTAGCCCCCATATAACAATTATGAACAATTACGAACTTCTTGACTTTATATCGCATATATCGGCCAATATGTGAGTTACCTTAATGAAATTATTTCTTCTAACGGTGCATCTTTGTGCTTAGAATGAATAAAATCGAGTGAAAACCTGTCCTAGACCCCATATAACTAATAAGCTATATGTACCAGAAGGTGCTTCCCAGCTTTAATCCTTGCAAGTTGCAAGAGTATGAAATGTTCGGTTATACCTAAACTTAGCCCTCCATTACTTGTTTTCTATAAAATTGCGTATGCGGGAATTGTTATACGGATAATTGTGAACAACTTTGCCCAAAAGAATATGCGTCTAAAACCGGTTTCAGGCCAGCGAAGTGGAGTTTAATTGTTCGGGATTATACAAATTTATCAACAAGTTGACCAATTTTTTTTATTGTCATTGTTAAGTATAAGTCTTTTCTGCAAAACTACCAACTCGTACTATTTAATTAAAGGCAAGCAACCGGAAAATAAAATAACTGAATAATCGGTTGTATGTGAGATATATGATATAGTTGTTCAATCTGGCCGGTTCCGACAAATGATTTAAATAATCTCAAAATTCACCTAGTTATTAAATTTCATACAGATATCTCAAAAACTGATTGCAGATCGGATCAGATTTTCGGTAATAAACTAAATTTTATACATATGTGACCAAATTTACCAATCTATTATATGTATTCCTATAGGGTATTTAACCGCCTACTCGTAGATCAAAGCTACACTAAAATAAGTTTTCCAAAAAATATGTTGATTATGTACATATGTATAGGTATTTTTGAATAGATAGATATGTACATATACATCACTTTCAAGTACAAATATTCAAACACACACATACGTATGTATGTACATATATTCTTAAGCGAAAACAAACAGAATCATAACGTTATCAAAGTGAATCGAATATACATATTAGGGTGGTTCAAAAAAAATTTTAATTTTTTTTCAACTCTTACCCTCTCAAATGTTAGTGATTGACAAAAAAAAATTCTTCCTCAAGCCGGCCGCTGTAGCTTAACTCTAAGGGGTCTCTTTTTTATTTTAGTTTTCTATACATTTAACACAGGAATTTTCGTTTTTTCATTTAAACTAAAATTTCGGCAATGAATTTTCGTTTCTCTAAAATAACCATCACATATTCAGAAAGTTAGATTTTCAAACTTTAAAAATTCCCGCGACAAAATATTATTCTCAGAAACGTTTTTTATTTTAATTCTAAAAATTCCAAATTTCAAATCTCTATGTTTAATTGAGATAATCAAACTTTGTCGCGGGAATTTTTAATGTTTGAAAAGTCAACTTTCTGAATATGTGATGGTTATTTTTGGGAAACGAAAATTAATTGGTAAAATTTTAGTTTGTATGAAAACAAATGTTAAGCTACAGCGCCTAGCTTGAGGGAGGATCTTTTTTGTCAATCACTAACATTTGAGGGGGTAAGAGTTGAAAAAAAAAATTCAATAATTTTTTTGAGGCACCCTAATACATATACTATACTACATTTATTTTCTTTCTTTTGCAGTTCTCTTGAGAGGAATTCTCGCGCACTCTCGAAGCAACAGCTGACAGCAAATGCCGCGTTAATGCCATACCTCCACTGCTAGTTACACCAGTGCCACCAGTCAGTACTTCGCTAACTGCCGTCGCCTTCGCAGTTGTCGATATTGGTGTCGACACCGAATCATCGCCTACATTGGCAACCACATCCGCGTACGTCGTCTACCTGTACTTTTATTACGATTAGCTAGTTTGACGTTTGGTAAATATTTTCATTTTCCAAATATTTCCTGCTTTTCGTGTGTACCCGCAAAACAGAAAGAGTGTAATAATATAGGGGCATTTTGTTGTTTGCATTTTTCTATTCAAGCAGTTTAAAAAAGTCAAGCTTTCTTGTTTAATTTTGGTGCGTTTAGTGTTGCCACTGAAGTGAACACAATTTTAACATTTCTTCCCTCCAAAATTTTAGTAAAAATACATTTCCTGGCGTCCAACAAGTTGGTCGAAATATTGTGAAAAAGTGCAGTGATATTTGTGGAGAAGTGCTCGTTCGTTCGCACCAATACCTATTCGATACAAAGCGGCAAGTAAGTATAATTTTCAGTGAAAAATACTTGTCATGACTGGTAAAGTTAAAGAAAACGTGCATTTGATTTATAAAAGCTGTTCTTGGCGATGAGACGTGCGTGATGGCTGCCCAGACAGTGTTAAATTGTGAAATAATATGTATGGCAAAAAATTCTTACTTGATGAAACAGAAAAAATACATTGTTGAGCATTTTCCGCGATACATTCATGATTTTGTACTTTATATATGTACATATATACTATACATATACCAAATGCAAATGTGAGAAATTCTTGATCAGGAAAATATGTGTTACTTAATTGATATGGCTATTGTATTTTTAATTGAAATATTATTTTCCATTTGTATCCTCTATTTATCTGAATGAATCACATAATGTGGCACGTGTATGTTTGCTTTACACAAATTATGATTTGTGCATGTCTACCTACAATATGTCTAGGTATATACTTGCATATTGTACAAATTGATATACTATGTACATATGTATATACCAATATGAGTATAAACATACGTGCAATTATACAGCAGAGCCTGCTTATTTGAATCAGCAGCACTATTGAATATATTGAATTCCGTTACTGCGTTCATAGGAAATGCTTAATAAGTTATTAAAAAGAATACATATACTTAGATACCTTCAGAATTAACAAACTCAGTTCACTGGTTACTAAAGTATGTACAGATACTTGTAAGAAAATACATCTGAGGTCGTTAATGCTCATATTTGTATATGTACATATATTCTCCGGCTGTATTGAAAAGCGCTCTGCGGCAATTTGTGGCGTAAGCAATGCGCAAATATATGTACCATAAATACGACTATATATACTATATTTGTGCACTTTTATATGTATGTATTATAATAGTCAGTCTGTACAAACGTATGATAGGGCAAGGGTACATTTTGTTCTTTAAATACATGTAGCTTCTACTTTAATATTTACTTACTTTCGTCGCGGGATTGCCACTGCTGCAAAATTTATCTCTATAAAATATATGACTACGTGATATGTAAGTAAAAAATGTTAAACTTTTTAATAAATTAAAATATAAATATTGAAACTTATAACTTATGACACCTTTATGTGAATTTTCCTTATACTTCAAACATTTCGAAGTTAACTGAAGCGCGGCGTTCCCACTTCAAATATAAGGCAAGTAATCGACCTGGTGGATCGTCCTAAAACTAGAGTAACTAAATTATTTTGTAGGTTCTTCTTCTTCTTAATTGGCGTAGACACCGTTTACGCGATTAAAGTCGAGCTAACAACGGCGCGCCAATCGTTTCTTCTTTTCGCTACGTGGCGCCAATTGGATATTCCAAGCGAAGCCAGGTCCTTCTCCACTTAGTCCTTTCAACGGAGTGGAGGTCTTCCTTTTCCTCTGCTTCCCCGGCGGGTACTGCGTCGAATACTTTCAGAGCTGGAGTGTTTTCGTCCATCCGGACAACATGACCTAGCCAGCGTAGCCGCTGTCTTTTAATTCGCTGAACTATGTCAATATCGTCGAATATCTCGTACAGCTCATCGTTCCATTGAATGCGATATTCGTCGTAGCCAATGCGCAAAGGACCATAATTTTCTCGCAGAACTTTTCTCTCGAAAACTCGTAACGTCGACTCATCGGCCTCTGCACCATATAGCAGGACGGGAATTATGAGCGACTTTTAGAGTTTGGCTTTTGTTCGTCGAGAGAGGACTTTACTTTTCAATTGCCTACTCAGTCCGAAGTAGCACCTGTTGGCAAGAGCAATACTGTTTGTTTGATGGCAGGAGATATTTCGTCTTGCCCTCGTTCACTGCCAGACCCATTTTCTGTGCTCCTTGTCCAGCCAGGAGAAAGCAAAACTAACGGCGCGGGTGTTGAGGCCGATGATTTCAATATCATCGGCATACGCCAGCAGCTGTACACTCTTATAAAAGATTGTACCTGCTCGATTAAGTTCTGCAGCTCGAATAATTTTTGTAGGTTACCTACATAAAAATCTACAAAATTAAGTGAATTTAATAGGGAAACGGTTAAACAAAGCATTGCATTTTGTTGGTGTCATTTTACTAGCACTTTATTACAGTAAACACTAGAATTCTTAGAAATATACTTTTTGAGAAGCACTTGGAAGGTGTGAAGAAAACCACGCCATTATTCACTGCAATTGCTGTGTTTCGGAATTTTCTTATTTTAATTTTAACCTTTAATTTGGATCCCTTGTACGATACTGGTAAAGCATGTTGTACTAACTTATTTTGGCTCCATTCGCTCCAGTATCTTACAAGGCTTCATATCAAGATCAAAAGGAGCTGCTGCCCCGCCCATTTGATTCTGAATGGTATTTCCCTATACAGCTAAATTTTGAATTTTAACTCAAAACTTAATAAACATAATTCTTGAAATAGAAAATGAATAACATTGTGCTATGTAATTAAAAATATTTATAATTTGTGAATTCAGTGTTGGTTAAAATACTTACTTAAACAGACCTGAAAAAACTTCTGAAGAATTCTAGCCAACCTGTAACTTACAGTTCTTCTAATTACACAGCTGTTTCAATGCTTATCAGAAATAAAATGGCGTAAAAGTATTGAATGGTTCTACTCTTAAAGAACATTTCATAAGTAAGAACAGCTCAATTTAAAATTGGAAAATAAATGTGTATATTTTTTTTGACTGCATCAACTGTTTGCTTAAAGCGTCTTAAATTTAATCGTTGACCCCGATTAAAACTTTTCAACCTACCGGAATAATGTGGACTTTCAGTATGTTACTTTTAACATGCTTGAACATATTGTAAATTGACTGGATTATTAAGCAGTGATTTGTTTAAACTTTTAAATAATTATATTTGGTTTCAATTGCTGTTAATTATATATTGTTGAATTATAATATCGGTGTTTCATTTTCTCAAGTTTTAAAATCCAATGAATAGTATCAGACTATTTTTTAATTAAGTATTTTGACTTTGATATAATGTTAAATACATTTACATACTTTAAAATCAATTTTCACATACATTCATTTAGGTGTGTCATCCATAATCTAGGAATGTGGATAGCAAAAGTACAAAGTTATCACATTTATTTTATTTCTTCTATATTCTCATCAATCAATCATTGTTTACTAAAACTTGAAGAAATGCTAAAATGTATTTTACCAAATGCCAAAACCTACCCGTTCCAGGAGAGTTGGGCCTCTCTTTATCTCTGGTTGCCATCATTTTGTCAGACCCAACAACACAATGTAGCTCCGGTCGGTCTCCGAACAAACTCGCCGTTACTTCCACGGTTTGCCACTAAACGTACTATATACTCTAATTTTTTATTCTTCTTGCTTATTAGCGTAGACACCGCTTACGCAGTTATAGACGAGTTAACAACAGTGGGCCAATCGTTTCTTCCTTTCGCAATGTGGCGCCAATTGGAGTTTCCAAGAGAAGCCACGTCCTTCTCCACCTGCTCTTTTCAACGGAGTGGAGGTTTTCCTCTTTCTCTGCTTCCCCCGGCGGATACTGCGTCGAATACTTTCAGAGCTGAAGTGTTTTCGTTAATTCAGATTACATGACCTAGCCAGCGTAGCTGCTGTCTGTCAATTCGCTAAACTAGTTCAATGTCGTCGTATATTTCATACAGCTCATCTTTCCATCAAATGCGAAATTCGCCGTGGCCAACGCGCAAAAGACCATGCCTCTGCACCATATAGCAAGACAGGAATAATGAGTGACTTATAGAGTTTGGTCTTGGTTCATCGAGAGAGGAATTTACTCCTTAATTGCCTACGAAGTCCGAAGTTGCACCTGTTGGCAAAAGTTATTATGCGTCGGATTTCGAGGGTGACATAGTGGTTGGTGTTAATGCTGGTTCCAAGATAGGCGAAATTATTTACGACTTCGAAGTTATGACTGTCAACAGTGATGTGGGAGCCTAGTGGCGAGTGCGACGATTGTTTGTTTGATGACAGGAGATACATATTTCGTCTTGACCTCGTTCGCTACTAGACCTTTTTGGAGAAAGCAGAACTAACGGCGCGGTTGTTGAGGCCAATGATATCAATATCATCAATGTAACGAAATAGTAAATGAACTCTAACAAAATTTGTTTATGTGTTATGTTATATAGTATGTCATAGACTAAGTTAGTTTTATTACTATATTTTACTTACCGTCAGCGAAATATATTTCATCCATAAACAAGACATATCTGACATAAACTCAATTAAAGAGTTGAGATTGAAATGATGTGCAAAAATTCAGCTAGAGGATCGGAATTCATTAGGGATGTGAGGTTTGCACCAAGATTTAAATCGATTTCATTTACATTAAGCGCTAAGCCACATAATTTTTAAGCAAGAATTTTCGCTTAATTTCACTAAAACACCACATATTTGGACCAACCTTAACTGTTTAAGGAGAGGTGGGAGGTGATATTCCGATCACTAAAAAGGATCAATTAACAGCAGAAAAAGTCTAGGCTGATTGCACAAACTTGTGACATTACTCAGGTATACTCGAGAATATATTTTCAATTTTATATTGAATATAACTTATACACTGAGTAATATTTGCGCCTTCTCTATTCATTAAAATCCTTTGGTTTAGGTAAGGAACTACTCACCAACGGCACTTCGTACGCATATTTTAAAGAAAATACATTCGTGCATGCATTAATGTTAAAATATAGTTCAGACGCTTAACTGCATGGGGCAGTCGCGGTATAAATCCTTGTAATGCACCTTATTTATATTCACAAAGCAAATCAAATATTTACGATACGGTAACACAGCAGGCACAGCTTAAAGTATTGCTGGTTTTGATCATTGATCCCTTAACTAAATATTCACAGAGTTTTTTAATGCACATAAAATAATGCACGTAAAATAATGAACCTCATTCAATTCACTATCATACTTTTTTATACTCTTGCAACATGTTGATAAATAGTATAATAGTTTTTTTCATCTTACGGTTGTTTGTATTATCTAAAACTAATCGATATAGAAAGAATAGCATATATAGTACTACATAGTATATAAATAATGAGGATGACGAGAAAAATTGAAATCCGTATGTCTGCCTGTCCGTGTTTCCGTGGAAGCTGTAAATTGAGTAAAAATAGAGATATCGTAATGAAACGTGTTCCCTGGCTAAAAAAGGACGAGTTCTTAGATGGGTACGGACAACTGTAACGCTCACAAAACGCCATTATCCGGGGCATATAAAGTGCCATAACTAAGTTTCACAATAACGATATAAGAAGGACCTCTATGGTAGAAACTTTTTTTAAGTAGGCATGGCCCCGCTCACTAATAAGTTTAATAAACATATTTCCTAAACTATTTAAGCTATAAGAACCAAATCGATCAAGGCAAATATTTTTGGCATCCCTACCCTCCCCACATAAATGGGTGAATTCGATTTATAACGCTAGCCACTCCCTATATAACGGTTTTATATTTTGAACGTAATAATGAGCAAAACTAATTATTGAAATTTGAAAATAATTTTCTCGTTGCATGTTACGAGCGTATAAAATGTTCGGTTACACCCGAACATAGGGAAGACTTGTTTCAATATATAGTACAAGGGTTTATATTGTAATCACAGTGTACAGCATCTGTTTGACATCTGTACATAATGCTTACATATATGTATAGTGCATACATACTTCAGTTGCTTTTTTATTTATTTTGTTAGGGTTCTAGGTTTCCCGTTTACGCAACACGCGCATTTACGCTCTGCTCGGCTTTCAGCGTCCACTCTGCGGACACCCGGATACTTTTAAAGGAAAACTTTCGGCACTTTTCTTTTACATATGCACACATGCATGAATATAGACATTTCTATAACTCAAGTATAACGCAAATCATACGTACATTTGTACATATGTCGCAATAAGATTCATTCTTATTGCAGACAGACTACAGAACTTTATGTAGAAAGCTCGAAAAATACTGTGTGTTTGAGTATTTTTATTGTAATATTACTGTTATGAAACTTAGTCATTAACGCTGAGCATATCAAAGCAATGATGGTGAAATAAGGAATCATTATCTTACGTGAATATCACTCACTTCTGCTGTCATATGACGCCAGAGGTACACGCTGATAACCCATTTGCTACCTATCCATATACCCAAATCGATAAGATTTAAGATATAATAATAATAATAAAAAGGAATCTTTTTCAATTTGAGTAGACATAATTGCTAGTAGATTTCAATCTTCAACATTACTGTAAGCTACGTCATTTCTTTCTTGCTCTAAGTAAGCATAGAGTAGGCATTCTATACGTAGAACTCTATATTTGACATACAAATCAGACTATAATCAATTCTTATAGTACAAAGAAATATAAATAAACGACATCAGTAAGTAAATGTGTGGGTAATCAAATGTACATATATATGCATTTGTACCACAAGTCACCAGTTTTAAATATCAGTTTAAAAGATTGCGAATAGATCATACGTTTCGCCAATTATACATACATATATACATACATATGTATCTCTGTATGCTGTCTACTTTATGTATCAAAAGTTTTCGCAATCTTCTGTAAAGAAATTGGTTTACAATCTTATCAATGAATGCGTCGGCCCTGCAAATATAAGTGTTGAAAATGAAATTACTCTGCTGCGTTAGCAACAATTGAAAAAAAAACTAGATTTATTGATAATACACTAAATGGAAAATGTTAATAATAATGTCATGTATTTGCCAACAAGTTTATTATTAACTGCGTATGAGGTGATATTTCAATCACCGCAAATTAGCATGCTCAACTTTAGAAGACTTTTTAAAACGCGTGTGCCAACGCTATTGCATAATACTTGGTGCGCAGAACTAATGAAAATGAATTAAATTTTATTATAAATGATTTTTTTCTTATCTCTTCTTATAATTAAACAAATGCTTTCAGTGAGTTGCTTAGATGTGTATTTTTTAATGTTTTACTCAAATTTATTCTTGTAAGACTTTGGAAAAACGCGTTTAGTACTTATGACGGTGGCAATATCACTTCAAATAGTAGATCTTAATTAAGGTGTGATAATAACATTCTAACAAACTATCTTGATTTTATTCTGTAATAAATGAGCTAATATAAGAAAGTAATTATAAAATTCCGGCTCGGAATGTCTGCTTTATCACCTAGAGCCAAATTTGAAAAAAAAGAATATTCACACTTCCTAATTTTTGTTCTCAATAGTATGAACACACGCGAATTGCTTAGTATGAACCTGATTGATTTATAAAACTTAGACACGTGTAGTCAAGTTATACATTTCGCCAAGAAGCCAAGAAGTGGCTTTTATTTGAGTTTTTATGGTTTGTTAGCACAGCTTTTTTTTTTGTTAAGCAGATCGGCAGATAAAAGTTACTACCGGTGTGTTTAAATATCTAGTCTTACCTTACGTGAATTATGTGTACTCATGTGCTTTGCATTCTGCGGTATATAGATTTCAATTAACGGGATCTAATCGGGATTCTAATAACAAGTCTTTTCCCAGTACAAAATACAGATCTTTTAATGTTTACGTCCACTCAAAAGCAATCAAGAATTTCGTGCCATATAAACAATCAGTAGGTTTTAAAATGTCGATGATACGAACATTTAAGGTTATTAAAGAGGTCGTAATTGAGATTGATAACTGAACTGAATTGAGTATATGCCACATGTTTATAAATATAAATATTTCTTTGCGTTTTTGTCCGTATGTGCTGCCGTTCATCGAACACATTAATTGTACTTAGGGAGGAAGGTTATCGACATCACAAAATGTTGATAAATAGCGCCATAGTCAAGCCGTTACAGGTACAATACTTACCATACATATGGAAGTATATTTACAGTACGCTTACCTGCATCTGTAATGAAATTTATCTCTTTGATGTGCGAAAAACTATCATAATTAATTAACACAATATACTATAAAATTAATCGTAGTAGAGCAATTTCGTGAGACTGAAAATTTCTTTTACCAAAATGAGGTATACAAGTACGAGAAATTTATGTGCTACCAAGGTTAAGTGACTTTACGTTGTTTTCAGATCTGAATAGAGGAGGGGTAATCACATATACTTTTTTGCAAATTTTTTGGTGGTCTGCCAATCCTAGCGCGATCCTAGTAATAAAGTGCAAGCAGTTATAGATGTAATATAATGTTGTAAACGTTGCTATTGAAGTATTATTTTCTAGTATATGCTGCTCCAAATATGTTTCAAAAAACTTTATAAATTATCTCTCTATCACAAGCCGATGCACTCAAATACTCTTTAGAAAACGTTATAAATAGTGCAAGTACATTATAATCACAATCGAAAAATATATCGATGCATATCAGAAGGTCCAAAACTTCGGTTTTCTTCGATGCATCGATGTTTTTTTTTTGCATCCCTAGCCTAAATATAAGATCGATTTTGGATATATTTGTGCTCACAATTTATGGTACTATCAGAGATTTCGTAAAGATTTGCTCTGGTTTATTTTTATACTCTTGGAACATGTTGCCACAGAGTATAATAGTTTTGTTCACCTAATGGTTGTTAGTATCACCTAAACCTAGATACGGGGTTATATACTACTGTGATCTGCAATACCAACTAATTTTCCAGTCATCATACCACTTGGAAAAATCCTCCGTCGTGATGGCCATCAGAACCTTCTTCGATTTAGCTTTTATATCTTCAATTTATATCTTCAAATGAGTAAAAACGGTGTCCTCGAAGTGGTCATGTGAATTTGCTGAATAGCCAGAAGATACACGAAGATACACGAAGGTAAAGCAGGCGAATGCGGTGGTTGCGGCACGATATTAGTTGAAAATGTGGCGAAATGATCACGAATAACCAATGTGGTATGAGATGGTGCATTATCGCACTTCTTTGTTCAATGAATTCAGACATTACTAACAGTACTACCAACTTAATGAGAAAAATTATCGATTCGAAAAACACGCGAAGTATAAATTCAAAATTAACCTTTCAATTTGATCACAGTAGTATAAAAGTTGGCGAAAACTAGACCTAGCCCCTATATGACTAATATCAGGAGTTTCGAATATCCGGCTGACTTTACTTCATATGATTAATGTTTATATTTGAGGTAGTTTTTGACATCCAAGAAAAAATAATTTTAGCGTGTGGCATGTTAATGGTAAATAGATTAAATCATGTCGATACTACCCCGACTCCCACATATTACATATAATGGTTTTAAATTTTCTAACAAACCTTATGTCGATTATGTCGGTCAGTGTATGAGTTATTTAGTGTACTATATAGTATATACTACACTGAGGTATTTCCCTGGCTTTGATTCCTGCAAGTTGCAAGAGTATAAAATGTTCGGTTGCACACTTACTTAGCCCTTCTTTACTTGTTATGCTAGCCATAGATAACTTGATACGAGACTCTTTGGTTCGAGAGAGAGCTGTCAAAACTCGCATTTTTTATAACATTTGCCAATGATGCCACTGCTGAAAAATATTAAAATGGGTATTTAATAAATTATACAAAACACTAAATTAAACACTTTGAAAATGCATACATATATAAATGCTAATATGCAAAATTATTAAGTAATTTACATAAACGTTTATTTTGCCAAAATATGTTCGCACAGTTCAATGAAATTTCATTTCACACTAATTTCGTCAAGTAATTATAGCGCTGCTCTTCTGGCATCCAGCCTTTTTCACTAACTGCTGGTTGACGGCACCTTGATTGTGTTTTGTTGCCAGGTCAGAAAACAGATCAGGGTGCCTTGCTAGCTGACAAGCGAGAGAGCAAGAAAAGAGATTCTGATCAAGTTATCTATGATGCTAGCTCTTTGGAGAAAAGCTTACGCTACGATGAAGATCTTTCATTGCTTTATTATCGTTGCTTATTGAATGGCAAACAATGAGTACTAAATCCATCATCTTTCTCCAAAGAAGTTATCTTCACCAATTCAATAGAAAACATCTAGTGAAGGAGCAGAAAATGTTTATTCAATTCTTTTCGAAATGTTAAACTCTTTCGTTCACGTAAAGTTTGTCATGTCCAGCATATTAACGCAATCGACTATATTTTATTTTGCAACTTTTCTGATATCTCTTTTCCAACGATTTAAACGTTACATTGCTCCCTTTAACTCCGCCGGTCAAATTGATCCAGTGTTGATCTAGCTATTTTTCAACACGTTTTCTACCCTTCTTAAACTATCCAATTATTTACAGCAATCAGCAACTTATTGGTACCACTGCCAAGCAAAGTGCATTCCATTCTTAGTTTTTTTGTATTGTTTACTAAGCACACCCTCTGCACATAACAAGCCTTTTTTCTATCTATTCATGAACCAATTTCCAAAACAATATCTTAACAATTTTTACTAAGCTGACAGCAGCCCTATCTATTAGCACACATACATACTTAAATAAATAAATATATACATATATATACACATTTTGTCATGTGCGTAATCGACGTTCCAATGGGCATCAGCATTGTTCAGTTACGTAACCCTTTATCGTGCCCATTTAAAAACATTCACTAATACAAAAATGACCGTCTGATATTTGTGTTAATATTTTTATTTATACTTTTTATACCGCCAGCATAAATATAGCAACTGATTGTCCTCGCTGCTGGCGGTGAGTGTTCTTAGGTAAGTACAAGTATTTTCGAACTTAGTTTTTTACGAGTTTGCCACCGTCATCGATTGATTATATAATCAGTCAAAATAAAAATATAAGAAGTTATGAACGTGCAGTGTATTTTATACATTTATATGTATCTATTTATATATGTAGTTACTTCCATATTTTATCGTATGAGGATTCTTGTAGATATGTCGTTTTTAAAACTCACTCGGTATTAGATACGTAAGCAGGTGTCAACAGATATACACATCAAGAGATATGCTTATACAATATATTGGAATCGATGTGACGACTAAGTGGTCACGCGCTGTAAATATTTACACATGTATGTACATATGTACTTATTTCGGTGCGGCTGATATAACTAAGTGCGTTTCTACTAGTGATTTTACATTTAAAAAATGACTAGTGCATTGACGGCACTGAGGTAATCCAGAGGATCAGTAGTTCACGAGAGATAATGAGCGAACATATCGTTATGTTTCATATAAACTCTGAATAAATTCTTGCAAATATGAGAGCATCTAGTAAACAAAAAAATGGGAGTAATATTGACAGAGTACGTGACAGTTAGTACAAATTGCGAAAAGCAATTGCATAACCACTCCATTTAAATATACATATGTATGTGGGGCATTTAAAGCATTACTCACTGTTTTAAAATATGGAGAGGCTAACTTAACTAATTTTAAATTCGGCTTCAGAATGGAGAAAGGAAAATGTTAATTTCATTTAAAAGGGGTAAAAAAAAATAATAAAGTCAAAGTAGGTACATAAACAAGGAAGGAAAGGAAACCAGTGATGGTTACCAGCGGCTAATGAACTAGTATTTCTAGTATTTCACTGTTCAGCCATACTGGCGGGGTACCTGTCTAAATGTACGTACTTAGCTGGCTATCCACTATGAATTGTACACACATTTGACAACTAGCACGAAACAAATAAATTAATATTACAGAAGTTTTTATATGAATGTTTGTATGTAAATATGTCTATATTTTTATAAATATATTATATACACATGTATTTATCTATATGCAATGCATTTAAATTTAAAAAATGGAATATGCATTCGTTCATTCATTTAAATTAAATAGTGCTTTCAATTATCACTGAATGGAGCAAGTTATATGCAGTCAAGTTTATTTAGCGTTATGCACATGTACACACATACATATGTAAAATATGCGTCTATATTTGTCGCGATATTTTTGCCACTGGTCAATAAATTGGTTTGTGATTGAAAAAAATTCCGATCGAAAGCCCAATTAAGATGACCTTAATGAATAATTGTGGGAATTTAACTATATCTACACATAAAGTAACACATGCGTTTATACATTATGTAAGTATGAACTATACATATATAGTATAAATATAACTTTACAAATGCATGTATGTATGGAAATTCATATAAATTTTTCTAAATACGATCGAAAATATATATACTTATATCTCGATGAACTTAACAAAATTGATTGGATTGTTTACCTCCTAATATGTCCAACAGTTTTTATATGCTGTCATATTTTTCTTACCAGTCAGTCAAAAAAGTTTACATAATTTCTGCGATTTACGTCTAAATATCATTGAAACCATTTTTCGTAATTACGGTTTTTTATATTACATTTATTTTCATATTTTTAAAATTTATAATAAAAACGAATAATAACTTCAATATTTACCAGTCATACCTGTTATGTACATAAATATTTAAACTATAGTACTCGTATATATTCAGGCTTTGAATAAAATTCGCATTTTGAAGACTAGTTAAAAATCACCAATAACCAGAAGGAAAAAATCAAAGGACAAATCCAAAAATAGTGCTTTTGCAGGAGATTCCCCATAAAGCCAATGCACCAGCTACATGGTGATCGTGTTGAACCATTAGAATATACTTCTTCAACTGCCGTATACCGTATACCACTGACGACGGACAGACAGACACGTACTTAGAGTTCGACTCGTCATTTTATGCTGATCATTTATATATAACTCTATATCTATTTCTTTTAGTTTTAGGTGTTACAAACAACCGTTAGGTGAACAAAACTACAATATGCGAGTTCTCGAGTATGTATGTAGGTATCGAGGCCATCGTGTCGATTGGGCGGCAGGAGGATAATCGTGGAGTTATTGTTGAAGAGTTCTTCTGTTTGTGAGAATTGCATTTCAAAATTTTCAAGAACAGGTATAAGCAAGATTTTTGAGCAGCATGTCGATTTGTTAAGAGAATGACAAGATCAAGATATTAATAAAGTTTTGCATGTAAATCGTATCCATTTTCTAACGCTACAAGAAATTAAAACCTTATATTCCTGAATTTTTCTTTCAAGTGAATAATCTAAGCAAGTAAGAAAGCGCTAAGTTCGGATATTTTGCACAATCGCAAATTACAAGGATCAAAGGTGGAAAAATTCATTTTGGTGTTGGCAAAACAATCAAAATTGTATCTTACTAACTTATATGATAATTTAGGGTTAACGAAAATTATATTAAAATCATTCACATGAGATAATGTAACATAAACTCAACCTAAGAATAAATTTAATATAATGATTAGGTGAAAAACCAAATTGTAGACCGATTCCATTTATTCTATTCGCTAAACCATTTGAGCACCTATAAACATTCCAGCTTTTATTTTCGTCTCTGAAAGTCTTGAACGAAATTCCTCAAATATTTGAAAGATGATCACCTGGTTTTCTATGAATTCTCGGAACTGCAAACTTCAATGCTCTTTTTTCCACCTCGGTACGAGCCTACAATAGATCTTTACATATTTCAGTCTAATTAATGTTATCCATATAGTTAATAATTATTATAAAAAAAAAGATATACTCCCCATTCAGAATATACAGGGTTTGCCCAGAAAATAATAGGACTTATTTTCTTCCTACCCGACTGTACTTGGAAGTGTGCGCGCACCGACTGCATCCGACAGATGGCGTTCCTAGCTAACGAACGAGCGGCTGGTCAGTTGTCTCCGAGAACCTGGAGAGTCAGAACAAACATTTTCGCGCGACGTGTTTCTGTAAGTGGTGCAACCCAAAAATGCAACATTCGTTAGAGCAGAGGTACGCGATTAAATTTTGTATGGAACCCGGTAAATCTGCGACAGTGATGTTTGATATTATCAAGCAGGCTTACCTAGATGTTGCTTTAGCAAGTGTTTCAGTGGCACCAGGCCTCTTTGGAGGGCCGTAAGACCTGCGACTTCAACAAACACCGACAGTGTGACTCATGTGCGCAAAGTTTTGAACTCAGACCGTCGACTAAGTATTCATTTAATTGACCAGATGTTAAATTTATCAAAATTTGAACATGCGCAAGGTGTGCACGAAGATGGTCCCAAAGTGCTCACTGACGACCAAAAATTGCAGCGAGTGGAAGTGTGCCAAGGAAATTTGGACATGTGTAAAAGTGACTCCCAATTCTTAATAACGCAATCACATGTGTCGAGTCATGGATCTTTGAATACAAAGATGAAGAGCATCCATTTTGAGATGACAAAAGGGATCCAAGCGGCAAGCACCTTGGCTCTCAAGGCTATTCCGGAGAATGCTTTCCATGACGCCTTCAATGCTTGGAAATTGTGATGGCAGCGCTGCATCGACGCAGAAGTAGCCTATTTTGAAAGTTTTTAAAGAATTTTAACGATTGGTTCAATAAATTTTTTTAAATCGACTCAGTCCTATTACTTTCCGGACAAACCCCGTATCTGCAAGAGTTACTTAACACATGTATTCGTATTCTATAATTGTGTAAACTAAGGTGATAATTCATTGTTACAAAAGCAATAAGGCTTAAAATGCGAAAACTGTGGTACAGGATAAATAGATGGCACAACCTTGAAAAATAAGGACAATTTAGTTGAAATTGCATTTTTATCAACTTTAGTTCATACAATTTTTATACTCATTTAACAAATTGCTACAGAGACTACTAGTTATGTTCATTTAACGGTGGTTTGTATCACCTAAAAATAAACGAGATAGATATATGTAGAGTTATATAAAATATCGGGATGCTGAGACGAGTTGAAATCAAGATGTCTTTGCAAGATGTAACTTAAGTAAAATTTAGATCTTTGGCAAAAAGTGAGAACGAGTTCGTAAATGGCCGCAATCGGACCACCACCACTCCCAGAAAAGACTAAATAACCAAATGGCAAATGAAGATACACAACTATGATCGCAGCAACGAGGAGTTCTTGTGGCTTGCAATTTTATAAATAGTGGATCTAGCCCAATCGCAATTTTAATGCGGCAAATAATTTCGATACCTCTTGCGAGTGCATAAAAATAGATGAAATCGGATGATAAGCAAACCCCCTTCTTTTTTACTAGGTTGTTAAAATCTACTAAAAGTGCGATAAATCAGTAACTAAATGCAGCAGAGACATTAAATTTTCCATCTTAAATGACGCGGACCAGGAGTTAAAATGGAACTATAGGTGTGGCACCGCTTATATTTAAATGAAATCACATATCTACAGTTGATCTTCGGATCATCCCAACTACAACAACAAATGTGACCTGGTCTGCGGAAAAGGGGCTTAGGTGTTAAAAAAACAATTTTCACTTTTTAGTTGATTCGGATGGAAGATTTTTTTAACAGCTGTTTCCCAGAAAACTGGTTTTCGCACGTTAGCTCCCTTTTCGTAGACCAGGTCACATATAATGATTTTCGCTATTATAACAAACTTTTTGCCCAATCCCAACATCGGGATTAAAAAATTAAAATTTAATTTGGGTTGAAAAATTCGCAACCCTGAATTGAACATTCATTATTCGAAGAAACCGAATGAATTACAATTAAATTTGATATTTTATTAACTTATATGTACATGCAAATATATTCTTCTTGTGCTTCTTGCTCGAAATATTTGATTTAAAATCAAGCTAATAACTTCCATGAGATGTATGGAGTATATGAAAAAACGTCAACTAAATAAACGGAAGTCACTATAATAGGTATGGGGGATTTAGGCCAAGGTCTTAACAGATTCAATTCGTATTCAGCACTAAAGCACATTATTTTTAAAAAAATCGACATAATTTTTACTCTAGTTATCGCTTGCACCGACAGTCGGACAAACGGACAGACGGACGAACAGTCAGTCGCTCGGATTTCAACTCGTCTCCTCATCCTGACCATTTATATCTTCTTCTTCTTCTTAATTGGCGTAGACACCGCTTACGCGATTATAGCCGAGTTAACAACAGCGCGCCAGTTGTTTTCAGGTCCTTCTCCACTTGATCCTTCCAACGGAGTGGAGGTCTTCCTCTTCCTCTGCTCCCCCCGGCGGGTACTGCGTCGAATACTTTCAGAGCTGGAGTGTTTTCATCCATCCGGACAACATGACCTAGCCAGTGTAGCCGCTGTCTTTTAATTCGCTGAACTATGTCAATGTCGTCGTATATCTCGTACAGCTCATCGTTCCATTGAATGAGATATTCGCCGTGGCCAATGCGCAAAGGACCATAAATCTTTCGCAGAACCTTTCTCTCGAAAACTCGTAACGTCGACTTATCGGTTGCTGTCATCGTCCAAGCCTCTGCACCATATAGCAGGACGGGAATTATGAGCGACTTATAGAGTTTGGCTTTTGTTCGTCGAGAGAGGACTTTACTTTTCAATTGCCTACTCAGTCAAAGTAGCACCTATTGGCAAGAGTTATCCTGCGTTGGATTTCCAGGCTGACATTGTTGGTGGTGTTTATGCTGGTTCCTAAATATACAAAATTATCTACAACTTCAATGTTATGACTGTCAACAGTGACGTGAGAGCCAAGTCGCGAGTGCGACGACTGTTTGTTTGATGGCAGGAAATATTTTGTCTGGCCCTCGTTCACTGCCAGACCCATTTGCTTTGCTTCCTTGTCCAGTCTGGAGAAAGCAGAACTAACGGCGCGGGTGTTGAGGCCGATGATATCAATATCATCGGCATACGCCAGCAGCTGTACACTCTTATAAAAGATTGTACCTGTTCGATTAAGTTCTGCAGCTCGAATAATTTTCTCCAGCAGCAGATTGAAGAAGTCGCACGATAGTGAGTCGCCTTGTCTGAAACCTTGTTTGGTATCAAACGGCTCGGAGAGGTCCTTCGCGAACCTGATGGAGATTTTGGTGTTGCTCAACGTCAGTTTACACAGCCGTATTAGTTTTGCTATATAAGAGTGTACAGCTGCTGACCATTTATATATGTAGATATAATTCGATAGCTATATCGATTAATTATATGTCTCACAAACAACAGTTAAGTGTTGTTTAACTTTAATACTCTGTAGAAAATGTTGCGAGAGTATAATAAAGTTAACACGTTGAAGAAATTTTCTTTTAAAATAGCAGTGTTAGTATTTGGCTGTATGATTTTGCTTTTCTTATGTAACGCTTTAAGTCTCCAAAATTTTATTTAAAAATGTTCTGATAGCTAGCTAAATTAACAATACTCCTCGTATTGTCATCCTGATAATTTACTAATATAAGCAAAAAATAGTAAGACTTTGTTCATAATTTTAAAAGTCTTAATTTATTCTTAAAAATATATGTCCTTCCCCTCAAAGTAATCGCCTTGGACCCAATACATTTGTGTCAACGTCTTTTCCAATCCTCGAAAAAGCTGTTAAATTAATTTTTTGGAATAGCCTTCAATGCGTATAACGATTCACGTTTTATGTCTTCAATCGGCTCAAAACGATTTCCCCGAGCAGTCGTTTGAGTTTGCTGAATAGCCAGAAGTCACGCGGCCACATTTTACGAATAGCTTCGCGATAACGACGCAAAACACTCAAATAGTATTCCTTATTGACAGTTTGGCCGGTCAAAAGGAATTTGGAGGGCACCACACCTCGATAATCAAAGAAAACTGTCAGCATAACCTTGATTTTTGACCTGCTAGGATATTCGATCGATTGATTGTCTCTTTCCGGGTAATAAGTATTCATAGATCCAAGACTCATCGCCATTATTAATTCGTTTCATGACATCCTGGTAGTCACATAGCGTTGTTTCACATACAATAACGAGACACTGTTTTCCGAAAAAATTTAGTGATTTTAAAACCTATCGGTTATTCCCTTTTCTTGGGCCCAAATGATCTTTCAAAATGGTTTTTACTGATCCTTCCGATATTCCAACAAAGCCAGTAAGATCTCTAACTGTTAATCGTCGATTCCTCTATTGTTGATCATCAGTTGATGTTAATGGCCGTCCTGAATAATTTGTACCAATCAAAAATACTTGCTCGCGGCAAACAATTATCACCGAAGACTTTTTCCAACATTATAAACTTTTGGCACTAGAAATTTGATTTCGCACAAAAAATTTAATGGACCTTCTTTGTTGAAGAATTTCACTCATCGCAATAGTCGCCGAATGCACTTTATGTACTTCATTGTGCCCGAAAAATTCAATTTGCAAAAGCATGAGTTAACAGTTTACTGACCCAAGCGTTTTGTCACTACAGCAAGGAAAAACATTCGAAATTCAAATTTTACAAATTGATGTTTTGGGTTCCTTCTGAAGTGTAATTTTTCCTAAAAACTGTGGAAAATTCATCAGAGACATTCTTGGAGTGTTTTCATTTAATATTCAATATCTACTAGTTATACCATACAATACTTATGACAGATATTGGAATAACTTTACCAACTACACATATTATCCTTTTTTCTCTTTTTAGGATCAAAACCTTGGGATTATAAATGCTCAAAATGGAAATGTAATATTCGATTTTGTTTTACTTGTATTTCAGTTAAATATCTAAATATCATTTACAATATAATTATAGTGAAGTGGGGAATCCCTCAACGCCTCCTACCTCATATAGCGAAAATGCCAAAAATTTCTTCTCGTTTCACTGGAAGGGTTTAGTCGTATTCCTAACACCACTCCTTGCCCTCCCTGTCATGCTGATGGACAACACGCCCGTAAGTAAAATTAAAAGTTTAATAATCTGCTCTGAAAATTATGTTTCCATTGCTAAGAAAATGTGCTTAAAATAAAACAATTCGTTTCAAACTACTATAAAAACACAAGAAGGCTTGAATAACAAACCTCAACTCTTCTAGGCATATCGTTGCATGTATTTGCTGTTGGTTATGGCAGTTTATTGGGTTACTGAGGCATTGCCACTTTACGTCACCTCTATGATACCAATAGTCGCGTTTCCCATTATGGGGATAATGGTAGGTGGTATTCAAAAAGGATGTATGCGATGGCTTCATAATTCGTTTTAATTCTAGAGCTCAGACCAGACTTGCCGGTTGTATTTCAAGGATACCTTAGTGATGTTCATGGGTGGCATTATGGTGGCTCTTGCAGTCGAGTATTCAAATTTACATAAGCGTTTGGCATTACGAGTTATTCAGTTGGTTGGTTGCAGTCCAAGAAGGTATGTATGCGTGTGATATATTCAATAAACTTTGTATAAACGAAAATGTGTTAAATGATAACTCTGATAATACAAATGTTCGCCTGCAAATAAGTTATAAGTAATATAGTTATTTAAACGATTTATTTTAAGATTACATTTTGGGCTTATTGCCGTGACAATGTTTATATCGATGTGGATTTCCAATGCTGCCTGCACAGCAATGATGTGCCCAATTATACAAGCTGTTTTGGAAGAACTTCAAGCGGTAATACTTATTGAATACAAATGAATACTTAATATACATATGTATCTGTTTTGGATTTCGCAATCAGCAAGGATTATGTAAAATGACACAGGAGCCTAAATATCAAATTGTCGGAAAAAAGAATAATACTGCAGAAGAAGAGTAAGTTCAAAGCATTTTTTAAAATGGAGATTCCATTATTTTTGATATTAATTTTGCTACCGAGTACTATACTATACTAGTTTTGTCCACCTAATGGTTGTATGTATCACTTAAAACTAATCGAGGGGTATACATATATTTACATATATGATCAGGATGACGAGACGAATGGCTGTCTGTCCGTCCGTCCGTGCAAACTGCAACTTGAATAGAAATGGGGCAATGTAATGAAACTTGGTACATATGATCCTTGGCAAAGAAATGAGGACTAGTTCGTAGATAGGCGTAATTGGACCAGTGTGACGCCCACAAAACGCCATTAAAAGAAAGCATATATAAAACTGCGATTTGACACAGGGGATCGCAGTGGCAAAGGGCACCTGTGGGCTAAAAATTTTGAAAAAAAGATATTTAATTGTACAACCAAGAAAGTATTAAACAGCTTTATAAGAACCAGTATCAAAATCAGATAATGAGCGTGACATCGCTCTCTTTTAAGTGAAAGCCATATCTCGGGATCTGCTCTTTCGATTTCAACCAAATTCGATACCTGCCACTACTTTAACATTCCTACGTCAAAGTGCACTACTTCCCTTATAACACAATTTTAAATTCGATTTGAAAGTTTCACTTTCCAGTATAAAAATCAGGAATGAACGAATATATCAGAAGAAAAATTTTCGCGAATAGTGCATTTGAGGTGAGCCACCTTATAACAAAAATTGCGTAAGTCAAACTAAAATTTTTCAAGCCCCTATGTTCTGAATATGTGGAACCAGTGCTTATAGTTGCCTTTTTACCGCAAATATAAATATATCGGCCAATATGTGAGTTATCTTAACAAAAATAAGAGAGCATGTTGCTCTTACAACGGTGCATATTTGTGCTTAGAATGAAGAAATTGGTCCTAAACCCATATAAATAACAGGCCTTATGTACCTGAAGGTACTTCCCTGTTTTTGATCTTTGCAAGTTACAAGAGTTGTTCGGTTACTCCCGAACTTAGCTCTTCCTTACTTGTTAACTGCTGATTAATGTATTGTACTATACTTAGCTATATTTGTGAGCATATTGCAATCTGTTTAAATTTGCTTATATATATCTCTTCCAGACCACCATACCCATCCAAAATGACATTGTGCTACTTTCTGGGTATCGCTTATGCTTCGTCTATGGGAGGATGTGGCACTATTATTGGCACAGCAACAAATTTAACTTTTAAAGGCATTTATGATGGGTAAACATTGCATGTTTTTGAAAATTATTTTCTTTTATAATTTTTAAAATGTCCACTTCACAGTCGTTTCCCAACATCTTCGGAGCAAATGGACTTCGCCACATTCATGTTCTATTCTGTACCCTCAATGTTGGTATACACGGGTCTGACATTCGTTTGGCTACAATGGCACTTTATGGGGTTATTCCGTCCAAAAAGCAAAGAAGCTGAGGAAGTTAGAATGGGTCAGAATGGCGCTGATGTTGCAAAAAAAGTTATCGATCAACGTTATAAGGAATTGGGTCCAATGAAAGCGCATGAAATTCAAGTTATGATTCTTTTCATTTTCATGGTTGTTATGTATTTTACACGTAAGCCCGGAATTTTTCCTGGTTGGGCTGACTGGCTCAACGCAAAGTAATTGAACTTTTGCCTATAATAATTTTTGTTTTATAATAAATAGTTATTTTATCTTCTCAGAGATATTCGTAATTCAATGCCAACGATATTTGTAGTAGTCATGTGCTTCGTTTTGCCAGCAAATTATGCTTTCTTACGATATTGTCTATGCAAACGTAAGTTAATTAGTTTCTTGTACTTAAATATACATACTTTGAAATTCTCTTTAATTAACAGGTCCGTTCACTACTGCTCCCACGCCATCGTTGGTTACATGGAAATTTATTCAATCAAAGGTACCATGGGGTCTTATTTTCTTGCTTGGTAAGTTTTTTATGGGCAATTATAGTTTCCAGAATATTACTTATGTGCAATTAATTTATACACATAGCCAAAAGGTGTGAATGAATATTACAACTGATCTTTGTATTTAAAGTATTATACTCACATAAAAGCTTACGTATATCTCATAGGTGGCGGTTTCGCACTCGCTGAGGGTAGCAAAGTCAGCGGTATGGCCTCCATGATTGGCAACGCCCTGGTTGTGTTAAAGAGCCTCCCCCACCCCGTTCTGCTATTGGTAGTGATTTTAGTGGCTGTGTTTTTGACGGCGTTCAGCTCTAACGTAGCAATCGCAAATATTATTATTCCCGTATTAGCTGAAATGGTAAAAGCGTCGATCTGTTTAAAGGGCACACCTAATGTGACATCCGAAAAAAAGCAACATTTGTGAAACAAAAAAACTACTGTATCAATTGTTTCAAAGTTTCAAGGGTGTATTTAGAGGTACATAGTTTAAGAATACACACTGAAATTCGAGGTAAATGTGGTCTCTAACGGGACTAAATAGGGTCCTTACCACAGGGGTGATTCCGGTCTAGTTCGTTGATGAAACCAAATATATATATATATATATATATATGTAAATATATATCGAATAGCAGATATTGTCCGTGCTTTCAAAAAAGTTAAAATTTACCAAAAATTTGATAGTTTTTGCCCTGTCAAAATTCGATTTTTGATTGTATAAAAAAATATATACTATATATATGTATATAGTGATCGGATTATTTACCTCCCAACAAATTCGAAAAATGCTATTTTGAGAAAAACTTCTTTAAAAATAGACCGATCGCCTACATTGAAAATTGGCAGCTACACTTTTAAACACTGTAGCTAAATAATAATTTAAAATTATAGTGTGTTATTTTTTAATGTAGAGATTAGCAATGTGTATAAAAAATAAATCGAAGTTTCACACTAGGTGTGCCCCTTAAAAAAATTAGAAAATCCTTAGGTCTATAAAAATTACATGTTTTCAGTCAGTGGCAATTAAAATCCATCCTCTATACTTGATATTACCGGCTGGTCTTGCCTGCAGTATGGCTTTCCATTTGCCAGTGAGTACACCACCTAACGCACTGGTTGCCGGTTATGCAAATATTAGATCAAAAGACATGGTAAGTAATAAAAGTTATCATATTGGTATGATTATTTAATAAAGCTTGTTTTAAATTAAATATATCAAATATCTAATGAATAGTTCCAAACATTATAACTCTAATTTATCTACAATAATTATAGGGCAAGCTTTGATGTGAATTCATTTTTGAATTAGCTAATTAATCGACCAAATTTAACATGACACTCTCTCAACATTCGATTTTTAATACTTCCATTATTTCTTGTCTTAATACATGCTTAGTAATATGTTCATATGGGTTCGGAGTTCATTATTCCATTGAATAACTTTAAAGTTTATTGTCGCTTCTAAATAAATTATGAAAATGATGAATATTTATAAGTCAAGGATTAAATATTTCAGTGAAAAGGCGCTTATTATAAGAATTAAATATTGCTATACATTGTTTTAATTAAGATTAAAATGAGTTTAAATTTGTACAGGCAATCGCTGGTATTGGTCCAACAGTCATCAGTATAGTCGTGTTGTACGTTTTCAGTCTCACGTGGGGTGCGGTGGTGTACTCTAACTTGAATTCATTCCCCGAATGGGCGATCACACCGGTTTTAAATGCAACTACACATTAATCGTCTACGCTGCCTTTTGGGTATAGATTTTATGGTATGCGATGTATACATATCATCTAAATTTTCAAAAAATATTTATGTCAAATATACAAAATGTGACGTCATTAAGTAACTGAAAGAAAATAAGTGTCTACAAGAAGCATTAGCTTTTGCTACCGCATAAACAAAAGTGCCTACATATTGATGTCACCTTAATCCTCGTTAGGCAAAGCAATTAAGTACCGATTATGACAACAATTTTGAATTTGAGGTTTCTAAGTTCTTAAAATCTGTTTTATCTAGTACCCAAGTTGATGAAAATGAAATTTGATGTAAACAGATTGCACACTCGCATAGCAATTATATATGTTATACGAGTATAATAAATATTTTGTATGAATTTGGATACTTAAATGAAAGTTAAACTGATACCGATATTTACATATATGTACGTATGTTATATTATTATATAAAACTGTATATATTGAAAAAGTTGTTCTGATAATTATACATCCAGTTTTAAATCAAAAAGAACAACGCCAACAAATTGTGACTTCTGTAAACCTCATATATATGTTACTTATGCGTTTACACTGCATTTATAGTAGAAAGAATTGAAAGTACGAATAGTTTTATAATGAATAGTCAAATGTGAAAATATAAAATACACT
This sequence comes from Bactrocera tryoni, assembly GCF_016617805.1. Taxonomy (NCBI): domain Eukaryota; kingdom Metazoa; phylum Arthropoda; class Insecta; order Diptera; family Tephritidae; genus Bactrocera; species Bactrocera tryoni. The sequence continues at coordinate 59,195,751 of NC_052503.1, read as the reverse complement.
TATAATATTTACATTTTATATTTAAAAGTAAGCGATCTTGGAATTGACAAAATGCAACAAGTGTACTAATTATTGGCAATATATAGTATATGTGCGTGTTACAAATATTTATATGTAGACTGTATATTAAAAAATAGACTGAAAAATGGTGCAAAAGAGTCTAAAATTGGAAGATATTTGTTATAGTACAGGATACAAAATTATTTTATTTTCGCACAACATTGTACTTATAAATTTTTGACAAAATTTTAAATTTGTAAGTATTGTAATCGTAATATATTCAGTCATAATATTAAACAACAAATAAAGGCACAAAAACTATTTTCTTATTAATTACTCAGAATTATTTATTTAGTTGATCGGAGTATCAAAACCAGATGGAACAGATATTTTATAAAATAAAAAACTTTTCAACTCGTAACTGTAAAATAACAAACATTATGCAGCTTTATCTGGGAAGAAAACAATGCAGTAAGTATATTCTTTGAGTACACAAGTGAAGAAGGGCCAACTAAGATCGGTTTAAATCGAAAATTTATTTTCTCCTAATTTGGAGGATCAAAAACGAAGAAATACGTTCAGGTGTAGACCAAACTTTACAAGTAAGGAAGAGCTAAGTCGAGGCGTAACCGAACATTTTATACATTCGTATTTTACTATCAAAGTCGGGAAAATATTTTCAGATTTTAGAAAAACTGTATATTAAAACAAGTAAGGACTATGTTCGGTTGTAACCGATCATATTATACTCTTGCAATTTTTGTGACTCAAAGGTGGAGAAATGTTGTCAGGTGTTGATATAAGCCCAACCAAAGAGGCTAAACTTAATATTTTGGGTATATACAAGGTGTGTTCCAAAGTAAACAGGACTTTTTGAATCTAGTGCCCCCTGGTGTCGCCATCTATTTGTCGACTGGTGCGTTAGAATCTGCTATCTTTATTGATTGTCCAGTGAGAATTTCATGTCATTTCATCGATTGGAAGTGAAGTTATTGCGTTTTAAGTGTTAGAACAAAGACCCAACATTAAATTTTGTTTAAAAATTGGTAAAACTTTTACCGAAACGTTTCAATTGATGAAAAAAGTTAAGGCGATGATTGCCTATGCCGTGGCAGAGTGCACGAGTGGTTTCAACGTTTTCAAAGTGGTCGTAAGGACATAAATGACGATCAACATGTGGACCAATCAAAATCTGTGACCACCGGAAATTCCATCGAAACTGTGCCTGAATTCATCAAAAATCAGCCGAAATCATCATTGAAATTCATGGAAATGGAATTGAACATCTCCAAAACATCGATTTATCGCATTTTGACCGAACATTTGGGCTTACGAAAGGTGTGTGCACGGTTTGTTTCGCACAAATTGACTGCCGACCAAAAATTGCTCAGAATCCAACATTCGAAGGACGATTATTTGACCAGAAGACACATTTTAACCAATAACCACTCCCCGTATTCACCATATATGGCCCCGTGCAGCTTATTCCTTTTCGGAAAAATGCATTTGGTCATCAAAGGAAAGCGTTGTGCAGACGTAGAGGCCATTCAAAAGGCTTGCACCGGCATACAGGCGGCCATACCGGCCAACGAGCTAAAAAACTCTTTCGACATGCTTTTGGACCGTTCAAAAAGCTGTATTGAAGCAGAATGAGACTGTTATGAATAAAATAAATTAATTTTGCCGTTGTTGTCCTGTTTACTATGGAACACACCTTGTACGATAAAAATCGGCCAGGGAAAGGGAAATCATTACAGAGACGTATGCCTCATAAAGTCTACAAGAATACCAAAAATAATTATTTAGTATGTAGTTATGCTGGGATAATCCTTTGACCAATTTTACAATTTTTTCTATTAAACTTTAATATAGTATATTCAATATTAGACGTTCACATAATTTTGCTAAGATATCTAAATCAACCAAAACTCTGAAATCCTTATATTGGGTATAAGGGTGCTGAGGATAAAATTTACCCGATTTTATGAATTTTTGTCGTATAGGTACATTATTATCAGAAAAACATTCTCTCCGAATATATATCTCACGGGTTGACCAAGATTTTCGGTAAAAATTCAGATAGATATTGGAGCACAAATATTCGTGAACACTTGTAGTCTAATTTTGACAATTTTAGACTTGAAATGACATATCTTAAATACACTATTTAAGTAACGTTTTTTTTTCCAATATCTTCATTGATTTGTATTCTGCAAAGAGAAAGAAACATATGGAATTTAAAATTGTATTATATGAGAAGTAGGCCTGGTTGCATTCTAGCAGGGCCCATTTTCATAATGTAACATGTCAAGATAGTGTTATGTATGTTTGATTGAAGTTGGTCAAAAAATCTAATTCGCCGGGGCCCGAAATATGGTTATCTGTAGTACTAGATTCCAGCATAGAAAAATTCATCGAGCTACCTGGCTGTCTCCGGATCGAAATACCACCAACCAGATCGATCATGTTGTGGTAGACGGAAGACACGTCTCCGTCTCTGTGCAGCAAAAATCGCACATCAACAAACACAAGGAAGGTTCGACGTCGAGAAGCTGCAATCACAACAGACAGCCGGACGATTTTCTACTCGGCTTGCACTCCTGCTCTCTGAGAGCACTCGTCAACAACTCGGTATAAGTGAACTGTGGGACGGCATTTCAAGCTCCTTACGTACAGCTGCAACTGAAACCATTGGTTTTCGGAGAATGCAAAAGAACATCTGGTACTACGAGGAATACCGTGTCGCAGCGGAGAGAAAACAGACTGCCACGTGCAGGATGGGATAAGTACCAAGAGTTGAAGATGGCAACGAGACGCATTTCCAGACAGAAAAAGAGAGAGGCCGAATTTCGTGAGTATGAAGAGCTTGATAAAATGGCCGACAGGAGAAATGCTCGAAAATTCTACGAAAAAATGTGGCGGCCAACAGAAGGTTTCAACACCGGAGCATACTCTTGTAGAACCCCCAAAGGTGATCTAGTGACCGATGCCCAGAGCAAACTTAAATTATGGAGGGAACACTTCTCCAGCCTGCTGAATGGCAGTGAACGTACAACGCCTGGCAAAGGCGAACCCGATTCCCCAATCGATGCCGATGAAGCAGACGTTCCACTGACCGACCACTAAGAAGTTCGAATAGCAATTACCCATATGAAGAACAACAAATCAGCGGGGGGCGATGGATTGCCGGGCGAGCTATTCAAACACGGCGGCGAAGAACTGATAAGAAGCATACATCAGCTTCTTTGTAAAATATGGTCAGACGAAAGCATGCCCAACGATTGGAATTTAAGTGTGCTATGTCCAATCCATAAAAAGGGAGACCCCACAATATGCGCCAACTACCGTGGGATAAGCCTCCTCAACATCGCATATAAGGTTCTATCGAGCGTATTGTGTGAAAGATTAAAGCCGACCGTCAACAAACTGATTGGACCTTATCAGTGTGGCTTTAGACCTGGCATATTCACAACCGACCAGATATTCACCATGCGCTAAATTTTGAAAAAGACCCTAAAGAGAATCGACACACACCAGCTCTTCGTCGATTTCAAAGCTGCTTTCGACAGCACGAAAAGGAGCTGCCTTTATGCCGCGATGTCTGAATTTGGTATCCCCGCAAAACTAATACGGCTGTGTAAACTGACGCTGAGCAACACGAAAAGCTCCGTCAAGATCGGGAAGGACCTCTCCGAGCCGTTCGATACCAAAAGAGGTTTCACACAAGGCGACTCACTATCGTGAGACTTGTTCAACCTGCTGCTGGAGAAAATAATTCGAGCTGCAGAGCTTAATAGAGAAAGTACAATCTTTTATAAGAGTGTACAGCTGCGCCGTTAGTTCTGCTTACTCCAGACTGGACAAGGAAGCAAAGCAAATGGGTCTGGCAGTGAACGAGGGCCAGACAAAATATCTCCTGTCATCAAACAAACACTCGTCGCTCTCGCGACTTGGCTCTCACGTCACTGTTGACAGTCATAACTTTGAAGTTGTAGATAATTTTGTATGTTTAGGAACCAGCATAAACACCACCAACAATGTCAGCCTGGAAATCCAACGCAGGATAACTCTTGCCAAAGGTGCTACTTTGACTGTCCGAATAGACGAAAACACTCCAGCTCTGAAAGTATTCGACACAGTACCCGCCGGGGGAAGAAGAGGAAGAGGAAGACCTCCACTCCGTTGGAAGGCGCCACGTAGCGAAAAGAAGAAACTACTGGCGTGCTGTTGTTAACTCGGCTATAATCGCGTAAGCGGTGTGTACGCCAATAAAGAAGAAGAAGAAAGGAGAAGAAGAAATGGTGTCATTCGGTGGGGGGCTGGAAGAATTCGTTGAGGCAGGATTTATTGATATCCCTGGAGAAAAGTTTACAACAACTTGAAAATCATATGTTGGAAGGCGCCACGTAGCGAAAAGAAGAAACTACTGGCGTGCTGTTGTTAACTCGGCTATAATCGCGTAAGCGGTGTGTACGCCAATAAAGAAGAAGAAGAAAGGAGAAGAAGAAATGGTGTCATTCGGTGGGGGGCTGGAAGAAGTCGTTGAGGCAGGATTTATTGATATTCCTGGAGAAAAGTTTACAACAACTTGAAAATCATATGTTTGATAAAGGACCTGGTTCAAATTGATTGGTTGGAGTCTTATAAATATGTTTCTGCTATTTTATCTTTAAAACAGCTTGAAATATAAATAATAAAAATAAAATGCAATCCTGAATAAAACTTGGAGAAAAAATTTGGGAAAAAATTTGGGAAAAAATTATATATACATATTCCATCTTCATAATCAATTTCATTTTCAGCATCCTTAACTTCAGCCACATTTTCTGTTGCGCTTTTTTGGCACCTACTAGAGCTGCAAAATTTTCGATAATCGCACCAATGGATAGTTTAGAAAAATAATATCAATAGTTTTCCCCTTAAAATTTATTTACGTTTTGCTGGTTTAAAATAAAAGACCATTGAACACACCTCATTTGTATGAAAGTATCTTTAGATTTATTTATAAAACAAACGTGAACAATAATGCAAACACACAAAAACATATAGAGCTTTGAGAGTTGACGAGTTAGGTACATTTTTATAATTCACATTTTTTATAAATTCACTAATGTAATTTGAGATCAAGAAGTCTATACTAAATTGTTTTTTTTTTTTGTTGGTGAGTCCCTTTGAAATGCCGACTGATTTCAAGAATTTGCCGATTTAATGTATATGTTTATAAATATATATAAAATAAGGATATCTTCATTTCTGATAAGGTATTACGGAGAAGTTTGACAACATAATAGCATAATTCATTATTTTATTCTCAAATAAGTATTGTACATATTAGTATAATCATCATTTAATATGTTTCTCTTAATATAAAATACATATATTGTTCAGCGACGTGTTACGCGGGAAAAACAAGATTTTCTTAAGAAATTGAATTGCAAAAAATATAAATTTCTGAGTTATATTTTCACTCTGCGATGTTTCAACATTGACCATTTTCCAACAACATCGCGCAGATCGATTTCGTCTACTTTATCCTTTGAAGAAGAAAGCAGCATCAAGGAATTCAAGCGTTCATCCCCCATTGTTGTACGCAAATCGTTGAAAACAAATTTCAATTTACTAAAAGAACGTTCACATGAAGCTGACGTGACAGGAGCAGTCATTATGTAATGAACAATTTTGTACGCAGAAGGAATGACCTTTCTCAATTTGTACACTACTATAGAAATGTCATCGAAAGATTTACACTCTTTACATGAATCAAAAAGAATTTGTGTTTCAGCAAAAATACAATCTAGATCTTCACTGAAGAACTTAGGTTCCAATTGCACAACAAATTGTATAGATTCTATTGTAATATTACTTTTGTTAGCTGGAGTGGAGTGTAGTGTTTTAATAATCCTCGTGGAAATTACGAAAAGGTGTCTTTTTAAGCTTGCTTCCGCAATTATTGAGCAATTTATTGCGTTTTACTGAAGTTAGAATTTTCATAAATGCCGGCTAGTGAATTCGCAATGGATATGACGTAAAAATTAATGGGTAATAATATATTTTGATGAAAATCTTAAAAATATTCAATAAGTTTTGACAACAAATTTCCGGGTACTTGGCAACTCTTACTGGAATTGAAGAAATGAACTTTCAAATTTTTAGTTATGATATTAAAACGGCCGAAAATGCCGACTCCTTCATAGATGGGGGGGTGTCACACCCCCCACACCTCCCACGCCCCCTCGCGACGCCCATGTTGTCATGTGTTGACTTCTTGACGAATGCTCAGCAATCGCTGGTATTAATACCCTCCCACTTGAATTAAAGGCGTTCTCAGCTTCTTTCCGATCTTGTTCAATACCACGGTTTTGGCCTTTCTTCGTTTTGGTATGGTTGCTTCCGATTATAGCAACAACAAATGGGAGTAGGAGAAGTGTGGCTTCTTATTGTAACAAACGCATGTTGATAAGATTATGCAGTCTTCCAATATTATTTTACTTTCTGCAAACACGGGAGTGACAATAAATCAATATGTTCAGTAAAAAAATATCCTTTGTGAGGGTGCTGCCTCAAGGTGTGATCGTGCTAATCTGTCCCAGTTAATTAGTGACATTGATGATTATCTCGACATTACTATAAAAAATCCTTTCGTTAATTCGGTCTCGTTTGTTGTTCGTATAAATGCTGGTTGGTCATTGATTACGATAATACCATCCTCGATTTCTTCAATTGCGACGATAATATCGGCTGATTTCGTTTTACATTTTGCTGAATGTTTATTAAGCAAATGTAACATTGGCACAAATTCGCTGTTAGGCTTCCTTGTAGTTGTAAAGTAGGATGTAACTTCTATTACATTCGGCTACAACGTCTGCTTCCGGAGAGCTTATTTTCCCATCGTGAATGACGGGTAGCAACTATACATTATTGCAAAACCTAACTATTTTGGGGTTTTTAATCACAAAATAAATGCATTGCTTATCTTGAAATATCGTAATTGTAGAATTTGACCATAAATCACTTATGCTTATATCTGAAGAGTGTTGCTCAGCCAGTAAGCTACCGATCTCAACACCATCCAATAGCAGAGTTATTGATGTTATAATAACATCTCTTAAGTTTCTCGCAGCGCTCTATTTTCGTAAGATAGTCGTATGATAGTTCTATGAGCGGGAGGTGTCGTGTAAATTCCTATTCAAAATAATTTTTCAGTATTGCCTTAATTGTTTCGGAATTTAGGGATCAACATAAATTGTCGCAAGCTAAACCTTAAAGATTCGACGTTTTTCTCAAATTTTGTTCAGCGATGACGCTCATTTCTGGCTCTGGAACTAAAGTTTAAAGATTCGACCTTTTCCTTCCATTTCTGGGCGCCAATTGGTATGTATCCCGCGTTTTGGGACGAAGAGCAACCTGAAGAGCTGCCATTTGAAAAAACAACGATTTGGTGTGGGGCAGATTGAATCATTGGTCCATATTTCTTCAAAAATGATGACGGTTACATTCTAACCGTCAATGGCGGCCGTTAACGCGCCATGATAACCGACTATTCTATGCGTGAAATTGAAGCTTGTGATCTCGAATTGGCTCATGGTTTCAACAAGACGGTGCCACTTCCCACACATCACATCAATCAATGGATTCATTGAGAGAACACTTCGGTGAGTAGATAATTTCACGTTTTGGGCCGGTCAATTGGCCACCAAGATCGTGTGTTATCACACCGTTAAACTTTTTCCTGTGGAGATGTAAAGTCTAAAGTCTACGCGTATAATCCTATTTCGATTCAAGCCTTGAAGCAAAAATTCACGCATGCCATTCGCCAGTTACCAGTCGAAATGCTCGAACGAGGCATCGAAAATTGGACTCAATGGAAGGACCATCTGAGACGTAGCCGCGGCCAATATTTGAGAGAGATAATCCTCAAAAAATAAATACCAAAGAATGTTCTTTTGAATGATAATAAACAATCCCCATTAAATTTGAAGTTTCTGTGTTTTTTCTTTAAAAAAGTAGGGAACCTCGAAATGGATCACCCTTTATATCTCTTGGTTTTATTACAAATACAAAGCAAACTTACAAAATTTATCTTACGAAGTCAGAAAATGTTTTATCGGGGGAGTACATATCTACATAGAGATTTTCTCCAGAATATGTTGGAATAGGACTTAAAGCAATTCCTGGATTTGATGGATGCCTTGGCCTGACTACAAATTCTGCATCTTGATATTGGCGTGCGCATAGTAATTTTCTAAAATTTGTTGCATGTTCTAACGTTGAGTAACGATGAGCTCTGTTATGCTCTGTTTTTAAAATATCCTTTTCGTCGTCCTCGTTGAAGATATCTATGAGTTGTTTTTTTGTATGCCGCATTTTAATTGCCGGGAACTCAGTGAGAATTCTATTCTGAATTTTTGCAAGAATTGGAAAGTTACATAGTAAACAATTAACTACATTCGGATTAATACGATTTTTCAAAGCTTGTATTAGTCCCCTTTATTATTGAAAATGATATGATGCCTCAATTCAGGCTTATTTCTATTTTTGAGCATTTTTGTTTAAGTTTTCGTTTCTTCAATTAGTTATTATTTGGTTTCGAAAACAATTAAAGGAACTTTTCACTATTAAGATGGTTTGTGTGAAGGAAGCCAAACTCAAAAGCGAACGTTATTATCATAATATTAGCGTTTGGGATTTTGTCTGATATTGAGAACCTTAGTTGTTGATAACTACGAAGTTTTTAAGGGCCCAAACTATTGCTAATAGTTTTCTTTCTTTGTGGCGTAGTTTTCTTCCGTAGATAAAAGGGTTCTAGAAATCATTGTAATAGGTCGTCCGATTTGAGAGACAACAGCACCTATAGTTTAGTTATTTAGTTAGTTATAGTTAGTTATTAGTTCGAATGATTTGTCAATGTTAAGGCAGAGGAGAAACATATTCGGAGGCAATAATTCGTTTAATTCTATTAAAAGCATCAAGCCAATGCACATCTAGTTTTATTTAAACTTTTTTTGACTAATTAGCCTTAAGTTTTTATTAAAACTTTTGCATAGACTGTGGCATGTTAGCGTTAAACATGGATCCAATCCAAATAGGATTGCTGTATGGCTATTGTGTCTTACAATTCTGTCACGTAATAAGTTAGAGATTTCTGTATTTACAAATTCTGCTGCTACCATAGGGTATGGATAACTCCTAAAGTAGACCGGAAGGTTATCCATGGTTCTAATTGTTGTTTGTCTTATACAGCTAAGCTTTATCAGGATCAGCAAATACTCTAGCATGAAGTTGAAAAATTTGTGTGATTTTATCTTTTATTGATTCTGAATAAATTGTGTCTTCTTTTGTAAGTTTATTAATATCGGGGCAACGAGTCAGAGTAGTTTTATTTTTCAGAATAGGTAATTAGTATCCGCTCTCAGCATAATACTAGACAACCAATGGCGATTAAACATTGAAAGCTCCTGTTCGATCAAATAAAACGCTTTTTTGTCCGAATATGTGGAGTTCAGCCACGCAATTATCGCGTAAAAATTTAAAACCGTATTAAATGAAGATAGTACCATATCTGCTGAACCTATAATCTTGTTCCTAATTATGTCCACGGCTTGGTAGTGCCGTGACCTTCCCTTGTATCCTTCCAAGACTTTATATGCAGAGTGAGCTGCTTGTCTCCAGGATACGTAATGCGCCTATATATTAGTTAATTCGTCTATTTTTAATATAAAATTTCGCCGTGTATGGTATATAGTATTCACGGCAGGAATTAGCAATGCTTGAATAGTTTGTGCTTCCATTGTTAAGTTGGAGAACATATAACGAGGCAAAAATCAAATGTTTGGTCCTATCTGCCTTAGAACTGGCTATTTCTTACTATATCGTTTTTTTTTTTTTTTATTAAATTATTACTTCCGATTTCACTGTATGTCTATTATAATAGTCTTCGACTGTTGCTACTTGATTTTCCCCTATATGTAGAATTAAAGACAGCATTCATGCAGTTGATTTTTTCTTTTGGTTGGAGAAATATTTTAGAACAAAATTTTTTTCTCTGGGTTCTTTTTTGTTAAATTGTCTAACTCTCCTACTATTTGATCTTTTGTATCGTAGTCTAAGTTACTAGATAGATCATCCCAGTCTGTCAATTTATTTGGTTTACCATATATGACTTAAAATTTTGTAGAAATCTCTTGAGGGTCCCCCCGAAGATGGTGAATCGCAGAGAATTTATTTATTATAGGGTGAGGATCCCCCGAAGGTGGCGAATCGCGGCTTTTTTACTTTTTAATTATCGGTTGTACAAACCATTCTTTTGAATTAATTTTTTCGTATCAAAACAATTAACCCACAATCTACCGAAATACGCAGAAACAAGTAAAATATAAAATATTGAACACTCTACGTACAATTTGGGTACATCTTTTATTTATGGTAAATTAAATCTCCCTCGGAGGCCGCTACTAATACCTCTGGTTTCCTTTGGTACTGTCAATACGCTGATATTAACTTATATTAAGTTATACAATTAAAAACAACCTTATTTTGCAAGGCAATATACAATGTTTTGTAACATGCGTACACCAAATACTAATGCACACTATCAGCAACTGATAAAATGCGTTAGCTGCACTTAAGTCATACAGTGAAAGTAAGCAATTACAAAAGTCCCACGCATTGGTATTTGAAGTATTCAATAAAAATAAAATATATATTTACAATACACACAAATTTGCACATACATATATGTATACGTTGTTAAAAAATTAGATTTAGAAAATGTATAAAAGGAAGAGCATACTTAAAACAAGTTCAGAGTCAAAAGTAAACTCTCACAAAACACAAAAAAATACAAAATAAATTTTAATTAAAATTTTAATTTTTAATATATATAAGGGTCAATGTCAATATATAGTACATATCAGATAAGCGTTAGGAAAAATTAAATGTCATATATTTATACCACTTTGTTGAATGCACTTTTGGCAAAATTAAGTCTTCATATATCTTACAATGACAGTTTTGTTTTATTGATCAAAAGAATTAATACGAGTATGATATGTAATACCAAATTCTGTTACAATATGTATTATTATTATTGAAATTCATGGAAATGGAAATGAGATCGAACGTTTGGGCTTACGAAAGGTGTGTGCACGGTTTGTTCCGCACAAATTGACTGACAACCAAAAATTGCTCTCATCGATCGACACTTGTGACTGATTATTTGACCAAAAATCATTTTAACCATTACCACTCTCCGTATTCACCTGATATGGCACAGTGCGACTTCTTCCTTTTCGGATAAATGCATTTGCCCATGAAAGGAAAGCGTTATGCAGACGTGACGTAGAGGCCATTCAAAAGGCTTGCACCGGCATAGTGGCGGCCATACCGGCCAATGAGCTAAAACGCTCGTTCGATTATGCTTTTGGACCCTGCAAAACGCTGTATTGAAGCAGAAGGAGACTATTTTGAATAAAATAAATTGATTTTGCCGAAAAAACCATATATTCTTTTTTTTTGTTTAAATCCTGTTCACTTTGGAACGCACCTTGTATCTAGATAATTTTTTGTTAACAGTACTAAACATCTTTGTATAGCCAAAATTGAAAAGAGTTTTAAATAATTATTATAGTGAACGTACCCTTCGGAGGTTGGAAAATAATATGAATGGTTATTTTCGCTTCCCTAATATTAAGCTCTAAAAAACCACACATCAAAATTAAACGGATGTCCGACTTATTCCAGCGTGAGAACGTCTCAAAATGAGCTTTTTTATAATATTTTCCCTTATAGCCAGATTGGACAAAATAATAATTTTTGGGCATTTAAATTGAAGCACCCAATATTTATTACAATTAAAATTTAATACATTTAATATATGGGGAACTATTTAAATCTTTTTATTGTATATTAAAACAACTGACTTTTAAACTTTCAATACTTAATAAAGGTATTTTGTTGTTAGCTCTCAATTAATAAATATTTTTAATCATTTTCCATGGAAAATTAATACTATGGTGCGTCACTTTACAAAACGATTCATCATATATATTTAAATTGCGCATTTTCCTTAAATTTCATTACTTTCCGTTTTTATACTCTTGCAACCAGTTGCTACAGAGTTTTGTTCACCTAACTGTTGTATGTATCTCCTAAAACTTAACGAGATATAGGGTTATATAAGTATATATAATAACATTTGTAAATGATCAGGATGACGAGAAAAGTTGAAATTCGGATATCTTGATGAAACTTGGTATTACGAGTTCGTAGAAGGGCGTAATTGAACTTCCACGCCCACAAAACGTCATTAACCGACAATCTATAAAGTGCCACAACTAAGCACTAAATTAAGATAGCAAGGGGCACCTCTGGAAAAAAATGAAACAGTTTAATGTACATATCTCCTAAACTACTAAAGCTACAAAATTTGCTCAGCGCAAGTATAATAAGAACTTCTACAGACATGAAAATGTATGAAGTTGGAAGCCCGCTCACTCCCCATATAACGGTACTATTCAAAACTACTAAAAGCGCAATAAATCAATAACTAATTAGGTCATTAGGTTAGTCGGAGGTCCGAGATGGTATGAGAGGGATTTATGGGTATGAAAATTGCACAATGAGCACGGCGTCGCCCACTTTTTCGAGAAATTAAATATCTCGGGACCCGATCGACCGATTTGGACTTAATTTAGTACGTAGTATTCTTTTCATATTCCTATGTCAAAGGAGGGCGAAATAGAACTACAACCACGCCTACATACCACAAAACATAATTTTAAATTCGCTTGACTCTTTCACTTTCCAGAACACAAATCAAGAAGTAATTAATATAACGGGATACAAGTTTGCCTAATCGATGACGATGGAGCAGACGTTCCATTGGCCGACCATGAAGAATATGATCGGACGAAAGCATGCCCAACGATTGGAAATTAAGTGTGCTCTGCCCAATCCATCCTTTACGCGTTGGCCATGGCGAATATCGCAATCGAAAGAACGATGAGCTGTATGAGATATACGACGACATTAACCCTTAATCGGGCAAGGCCACAAATTTTGAATATTTTTTTGTTTTTCGGTAGCGTCAGTCAAAATAAAAATACAACTTTCTTAGATTTTATTTTTTATTGACAGATATGTTACATTGCCTGGCAAGGGAAAATTAAATTTATGTCAAATGGTATGCACGATAACAGTTATTATGCTTGTTGTAGCTCAATGCAATTCCGCATTTTTCACACATTGTTTGGGTAACTCCTTGGCAATTAGGCATCTTGCATCTTATCCTCTTTTCCGTCCATATTGGCCAATGACCAACTTGATGAAGTCGTAAAGCTTGTGGAGGGGCGTGCTGCGCTGGTCCTTTACGTTTTTTCGCTTGTATTTGTGGCTCGAGGGATCTAGTGTTCTTGACGTTGATTTTTTGTCCGTATTTTAAAAGTGTTTCCGCGATCTGTAAGCGAAACTCTGCCGCAGGCAACAACTTTTCTGTGTTATTGGATCGATATTTTTTATATAGAAGCCAAGCGTTTGCCATCACTAAATCTAATAGGTGGTAAAATACTCGAACTTGCCATCTTGTACTTCGAAGTTTTATTTTATATCTTCCCATGATGGAATCAATAAGGTCTACACCACCCATATGCGCGTTGTATTCACCAACAATAGACGGACGATCAATTTCAACGTACTTCTTTTGAATTTTATCGTACCTTTTTTCTTTACGTTTTGGTATTTCACCAAGGAAAGTCGATGCGAGATTTACAATCTTACTATCTTTCCACGAAACTGTTGAAATGTCAATTCCTTCAGCCTGACACACGTACTCTACGGCAGATCCTCTCTCTTTTTTCATCATTTCTTTTTCGCTTGCTAGCTTACAATTGGGAATTCTATTCCTCCGAATTGTTCCCACACTGAATATACCTTCATTTGCCAAGTATACGAGCAGTGGAATTGAAGTAAAATAATTGTCGAAATAAAGTTTGAAATTTTGGTTTCGTGGAATCATACGTGACAGTCTCATGACTATATTGGAAGAGGCTCCCAAATCCGGCTCGTTATCCCCAACGATATTTTCTTTGCCAGTTTCCGGTTCAATTTTGTAAGCAAATCCAGTTGTCCCGCAGAGAACAAATATTTTGTAGCCCCATTTATGAGGCTTGTTTGGCAGGTAGCGTTTCAAAAGGTGGAACATATTTGTTCATCGACGCATAGATGTTGTTCAAGAGGCACTTTTGCAAAATTCTTATTTAACTCATCCAGGATCGGGCGTATTTTGTACATTCTGTCAACATTTTTATCAGTCGACGGCAAATTTTTGCTGTTGTCGTTAAAGTGTATGCGACGTCGTAAATTTTCAAATTTTTTCAGCGGCATCGCTTCTTGTATCATGGATGTACCAATTTTGCTCCAGTGACTGGGTACATTAGGAAGTTGTACTAAGGACATCATATAAACTACTCCAATAAATTGCTGAATATCCATTTCTGATACACGAAATGGATCATTAACGTCCTTTTGGACAACATACAAATTTGTTTCATTGGCAATAAACTTTATCAATTCTTTTGGAAATAAGTACAAGAAATATTCAATTGGCGTTTCGATAATCTTTGTATCATAGGGCAATGGTGTATTGCCTGTAAAACGCAATTGGTGCTCTTCCAAAACTAATTTTTTTTTTTTTCCAGAGAATGTCATTGTAACCTTTTTTTGTTTTTGTGCTCTCTCTGCCAAAATGGGCGGAACATCGTTCGACGGATCTGCACACAATTCCATATTTTCATTTTCAATATCTTCTAATATATTCTCAACCACTTCATCAAAATCAGCATGTACCAACTCTTCATTATAATTAGGATCATCCACATCATCATCATCATCAAAATCGAGTCCATCTTCACTCTCGTCAAGAATTTCTCGAATTTCACCCTTGCTCAAAGTTTTAGACATTCTGCTAAAAATATATTCGCGTTGTAAGGCAATGTGACATATGTATATGTAACAAACAATAAATACAATATAGAAAAGACAAATGAAATTTTTTTTCGATTGCACTTAGTAAAATCACTAAATTACATGCTCACCCAATGAATTTAAATAAAAAACAAACACGTTTTTCACATTCACAAAAACCGCTTTTCGTCACCAATTTCAGCACTTGTTGTGAAATCACCAAACTTAATGCACTACACTTTTGGCACAAAAATACGTTACAATAGGGATGTCTCGCTCTATCTTATTACTTTTATACTATTCACAGTTTGTACCAGTTGTGTTACAAAAACCAATATGACTATATTAAATAAGAATGGTAAAATTACAGTTAAAAATAGGGTTTGTACCATTTCTGTCACATGACCAGGTAAAGGGTTAACATAGTTCAGCACATTAAAAGACAGCGGCTACGCTGGCTAGGTCATGTCGTTCGAAAGGACGAAAACACTGCAGCTCTGAAAGTATTCGGCACAGTACCCGGGGAAAGAGGAAGACCACCACTCCGTTGGAAAGACCAGGTGGAGAGGGACCTGGCTGGCGCGCTGTTGTCAACTCGAAGAAGACTATACAATTTTGCACTAATAATCCTTTAAAGTACTATTCCATCTTATGACTAAAAATTTGTCAAATCCAATCTAAACTGTTCAAACTTCTAGGTACCGAATATGTGGACGCAGTATTTATGGTTGTGTTTTGACCGAAAATATCGCTTAATGTGTGAGATATACAATTTTAATTCAGACAAAATCCTTTCCTGACAGTAGTTATTCTGTGCATCAAAAACTGGTGATTGTATGTAAAGTACCTTTATGAAACCCCCTATATACTACGTATAATGATTTTCGTTTTACTAAGAAATTGCTAATATTCCGATTATCTGGTAGATGTAAAATCTTGAAATATTTCCCTGGCTTAGATCCTTGTAAGTTACAAGAGTATAAAATGGTTTTTTGTACCCGAACTTAGCCCTTTCTTAGTTGTTTATTAGTGCCGCCGTTCAACAGATCCCTCCATTTACATATATTTATGGTAGGAGTTCAATGTGGCCGTCTCTCGTTTCCGATTGCTAAACGTTATCAACTGACAAAGTTCAGAAGGTTTTGGCTTTAGCAATTGCTCTCTCATTTCCAATGAGAGATCTCTTTATCTCTGCCTCACATTGTGTACATGTTGTACAATGAACATTTAAGATAGTCGGCAAATGTTATAATTTAATGTATGTACAAGTATAGTATTGCCGATGATGTTGACAGAACCGAAAAATCGCATGGATGACTGTTATTTTGTAGAATTATATGTTATTAATATGATGACAAAGACTTTGAAGTGTCAGCAGCGCTTTCACATTATTTCAAAATGCTATATGATTAGAGACCTTCATTTTTCAAAAGTGTCAATAGTATTTCAACTCAAAGAAGGAAATTTTTTATCTCAACTCGAACAAGAATTTCTTGAATTATTTAGCTAATAAAATTTTATAGTTTATTGTAATATGTAAATCAAGTTAGAAAGTTGAAGAAGAGAGATTGTTTATAGACAGTTATGTTTTACTATATATAAAATGTGACTATTGCTCAATAAAAGAAATGAGGAATATCAAATGACTCTTATTAAAGGAAAAATTGTCAACCTTTCACAACAAATTGTTATTTATCAGATAGCAGAGCAATACCAGACCATATGAACAAGAAAGATAGGCCTTCGAGATATAATATGACGGACAAAATTGGAAATTCACCTTTAGTTTCTAGTCATAACATTATTTTGCCTTTATTCAATATCAAATTGAGGCTAACAAATCAGGGGTGTTGAAATATGATAGTTGTCGGAATCAGAATTGAAATCGACAAAAAAAATTTGATGTTCGAAACAAAATTAGTATCGGTTTTGGGTGTGATCGAAAACCGAAAAGCATACATACATATGTATATATTTATTCTATTTTTGCCAATACTATATACTAATAATATGCCACATTCCCTGAGGTTCATTAAGATACCTTCACCAATCACATGGAGTAAAGTCACTTGGATGTTATATGTTTGTTATATGGGCGTTAGGTCAAGTTTTCACCCAATTTTACCTATTTAGGCTCAAAGATATAATGTTATGAGTAAAACACGCTCTCTCATTAGATAACTAGTATATTGGTCGATATATACGGTATAAAGTCACCTGGAAGTTCAAAAATCGTTGTATTAGGTTTATGGGAGCTAAAGGAAGTATTGACCCGATATAACCCATTTTTAACATACAGACATACCAATGTTGTTTCTGAATTTCAATTATATATCGCACATAATGATCGTTATTTATTCAATTCCCAAACAGCCGTTTCTACGCACCGGAATTGACCCGGATTTCATCCGGCCAAGGTCTGTTATTTCGGAGATCTAACCCTGTTTAGATCGGTAAGCCTTAGTTTAAGTTTTTCGTCACTGGAGCAACACCTTGCAGCAGGGTTGCTCCATATCCTCCTGACTCGTGCTGGCATTGAATCCAACGCGGGCCCAGATATACGATTTGACAACCTACACAATGAATGACGAAGACCCACCAGAATTATGGCGGTGGTCTGATAATTAGCATTACCTGGCGACCTATGCCAACCCTTCTCGTTCGAAAAACCTTCCAACTTTATTTCTGCGGACAACCGCACCTTCGTTAGCTTTACCACACCTTCACTGTTTTACCCATTCCTACGGACGTAATCGTTGGCGAACGTTTATTCCGCAAAGTAATCGCAGCAGCTACCGCTCGCTTCATCTCAGCTGGAAGAATCGCGGGACTCCGCCTTAATTTCCGTCCCCTAGGAGTACTAACCGCCATTCACAGTGGAGCCATCAACACATTCACCGACTCTCTTTCAGTGAATGACGTACTTGGAGTCAAACCACCACCCTTTGCAGACGAAGAGCTCGAGTTGCAGCGAGAAACGAGAGCAGCTTTTATTTGGAGCTTAGCTTTTCAGTACTCCCATTAGAAATTTACATCAAAAAAGTACTGATCAGTTGCAAAAGGAATCAACAAGGCTTTTGTTGGAGCAGCATTATTTTAATAAGGTAAATTTGTTTGCTTAATTCTGTTATTGCTGAAGTTACTTCACTGAGAAATACAAACTCGAAGCTCTCATTAATCAAAAACTAAATTTTTTTTCGATTGCACTTAGTAAAATCACTAAATTACATGCTCACCCAATGAATTTAAATAAAAAACAAACACGTTTTTCACATTCACAAAAACCGCTTTTCGTCACCAATTTCAGCACTTGTTGTGAAATCACCAAACATAATGCACTACACTTTTGGCACAAAAATACGTTACAATAGGGATGTCTCGCTCTATCTTATTACTTTTATACTATTCACAGTTTGTACCAGTTGTGTTACAAAAACCAATATGACTATATTAAATAAGAATGGTAAAATTACAGTTAAAAATAGGGTTTGTACCATTTCTGTCACATGACCAGGTAAAGGGTTAACATAGTTCAGCACATTAAAAGACAGCGGCTACGCTGGCTAGGTCATGTCGTTCGAAAGGACGAAAACACTGCAGCTCTGAAAGTATTCGGCACAGTACCCGGGGAAAGAGGAAGACCACCACTCCGTTGGAAAGACCAGGTGGAGAGGGACCTGGCTGGCGCGCTGTTGTCAACTCGAAGAAGACTATACAATTTTGCACTAATAATCCTTTAAAGTACTATTCCATCTTATGACTAAAAATTTGTCAAATCCAATCTAAACTGTTCAAACTTCTAGGTACCGAATATGTGGACGCAGTATTTATGGTTGTGTTTTGACCGAAAATATCGCTTAATGTGTGAGATATACAATTTTAATTCAGACAAAATCCTTTCCTGACAGTAGTTATTCTGTGCATCAAAAACTGGTGATTGTATGTAAAGTACCTTTATGAAACCCCCTATATACTACGTATAATGATTTTCGTTTTACTAAGAAATTGCTAATATTCCGATTATCTGGTAGATGTAAAATCTTGAAATATTTCCCTGGCTTAGATCCTTGTAAGTTACAAGAGTATAAAATGGTTTTTTGTACCCGAACTTAGCCCTTTCTTAGTTGTTTATTAGTGCCGCCGTTCAACAGATCCCTCCATTTACATATATTTATGGTAGGAGTTCAATGTGGCCGTCTCTCGTTTCCGATTGCTAAACGTTATCAACTGACAAAGTTCAGAAGGTTTTGGCTTTAGCAATTGCTCTCTCATTTCCAATGAGAGATCTCTTTATCTCTGCCTCACATTGTGTACATGTTGTACAATGAACATTTAAGATAGTCGGCAAATGTTATAATTTAATGTATGTACAAGTATAGTATTGCCGATGATGTTGACAGAACCGAAAAATCGCATGGATGACTGTTGTTTTGTAGAATTATATGTTATTAATATGATGACAAAGACTTTGAAGTGTCAGCAGCGCTTTCACATTGTTTCAAAATGCTATATGATTAGAGACCTTCATTTTTCAAAAGTGTCAATAGTATTTCAACTCAAAGAAGGAAATTTTTTATCTCAACTCGAACAAGAATTTCTTGAATTATTTAGCTAATAAAATTTTATAGTTTATTGTAATATGTAAATCAAGTTAGAAAGTTGAAGAAGAGAGATTGTTTATAGACAGTTATGTTTTACTATATATAAAATGTGACTATTGCTCAATAAAAGAAATGAGGAATATCAAATGACTCTTATTAAAGGAAAAATTGTCAACCTTTCACAACAAATTGTTATTTATCAGATAGCAGAGCAATACCAGACCATATGAACAAGAAAGATAGGCCTTCGAGATATAATATGACGGACAAAATTGGAAATTCACCTTTAGTTTCTAGTCATAACATTATTTTGCCTTTATTCAATATCAAATTGAGGCTAACAAATCAGGGGTGTTGAAATATGATAGTTGTCGGAATCAGAATTGAAATCGACAAAAAAAATTTGATGTTCGAAACAAAATTAGTATCGGTTTTGGGTGTGATCGAAAACCGAAAAGCATACATACATATGTATATATTTATTCTATTTTTGCCAATACTATATACTAATAATATGCCACATTCCCTGAGGTTCATTAAGATACCTTCACCAATCACATGGAGTAAAGTCACTTGGATGTTATATGTTTGTTATATGGGCGTTAGGTCAAGTTTTCACCCAATTTTACCTATTTAGGCTCAAAGATATAATGTTATGAGTAAAACACGCTCTCTCATTAGATAACTAGTATATTGGTCGATATATACGGTATAAAGTCACCTGGAAGTTCAAAAATCGTTGTATTAGGTTTATGGGAGCTAAAGGAAGTATTGACCCGATATAACCCATTTTTAACATACAGACATACCAATGTTGTTTCTGAATTTCAATTATATATCGCACATAATGATCGTTATTTATTCAATTCCCAAACAGCCGTTTCTACGCACCGGAATTGACCCGGATTTCATCCGGCCAAGGTCTGTTATTTCGGAGATCTAACCCTGTTTAGATCGGTAAGCCTTAGTTTAAGTTTTTCGTCACTGGAGCAACACCTTGCAGCAGGGTTGCTCCATATCCTCCTGACTCGTGCTGGCATTGAATCCAACGCGGGCCCAGATATACGATTTGACAACCTACACAATGAATGACGAAGACCCACCAGAATTATGGCGGTGGTCTGATAATTAGCATTACCTGGCGACCTATGCCAACCCTTCTCGTTCGAAAAACCTTCCAACTTTATTTCTGCGGACAACCGCACCTTCGTTAGCTTTACCACACCTTCACTGTTTTACCCATTCCTACGGACGTAATCGTTGGCGAACGTTTATTCCGCAAAGTAATCGCAGCAGCTACCGCTCGCTTCATCTCAGCTGGAAGAATCGCGGGACTCCGCCTTAATTTCCGTCCCCTAGGAGTACTAACCGCCATTCACAGTGGAGCCATCAACACCTTCCCCGATTCCCTCTAAGTAAATGGCGTACATGGAGTCAAACCGCCGCCGCATTTGCAGACGAAGAACTCGAGTTGCCGCGAGAAAAGAGAGCAGCTTTTATTTGGAGCTTAGCTTTTCAGTACTCCCATTAGAAATTTACATCAAAAAAGTACTGATCAGTTGCAAAAGGAATCAACAAGGCTTTTGTTGGAGCAGCATTATTTTAATAAGGTAAATTTGTTTGCTTAATTCTGTTATTGCTGAAGTTACTTCACTGAGAAATACAAACTCGAAGCTCTCATTAATCAAAAACTATATGTATGATGACCGAAATTCCTTGTTTGCAAACTTAACGAATTGAAGTCAGAGATCTGCAATGTTCAGACCACATTATCTGACGACGGCAAATTCTCTGCATCAGTATAGAATGCATTCTCTGCCGCTTCATCTGGTTCCAGATCCACCCTCACTTCCTTCACTGTCGTTGGTACAAATACTTCTCCGTCCACCGTTGCCGCTTCTGCTGACAATGTGAGTGTGGATTATCTCGCTCCTGCTGTATCGAATGCATACTCTACCGCTCCATCTGTTGTCAACTCCACTCTCAACGCTGCCGCTGCTGATGGTACAAATACTTCTCCCTCCAATGTTGATGATTCTGTTATTATTATTCTGTATGTTATTATTGAGACCTGCCTTAATTCTAGTTACTACGAGAGTGAGTAATTCGACAAATTCTATTTTTGTTTTCCGTATGGATAGAGATTCCGAGAGATTCCGTGCAAGCAGTTCATCAGAAATTTATTTCTCATTTAATATTACTTAGTAATGATGATTATATTCTCAACAACCTATGAACTTACATATGTATGTGTTTGTAGAAATGCGTATCTGTTCATTGTTGTTTCTTACATCCCTCCTAATAGTCCTCTAGAGTTGTATAAATAAAGTTTTCTCACTAGCTTTAAATAAGTTTAGACCGAAAAATATTTGTGTTATTGATGACTTTAATCTATTGTCTGGTCCAGTTGCTACTATAGTCCTGCTCTCATTCCCTTTACTGTTTTGCCTTCTCACGAGTTAGATCGCATCGAAGGCCTCTTTACCATAGTCTCAATCTGATTCAAATCAACTTTTGTTCAAATAGTATTGATCGATTTCTTGACTTAGTGTTCATCCATACCATTCATCATTATCCTTTAAGGTTTGTTACTTATCTTTTCGCTCGATTCGTTCGATTAGGTTTTATTTTTACTTTGTGTGATTTCACAAAACTTAACCATCTGCTCCTTAAATTTAAATGTAATAATTTATTTTCTGGATTAGATTCAGCTAATAGTTTTTCGATTTGTAAGAAATCCATTCAAGAATTTTGTCGTTATAATATCCCCGTTAAAAATATAGAACCATATAAATTGCCTTGGTATACTAAGGACCTTAAACGGTTGAAAAATTTTAAAAATAAATATTACAGAAAACTCTCTTTAACATAAACTCATGCCTTATTCGTTCAATTTCAACACTACACAAAACTGTTTAATAATTTGAATAAAATAATCTGTAATAATCTGTTTTTTGATAGCACGGAGTTGACATCTAAGTCTTTTTTTGGATATTTGTGAAATCTATAACTCGCATTCCTTCCGCTTTATACTTAAAAATATACTTAATAATAAAATACTCTGAAGTTGTAAATAAACTTCAATGGGATATTGATAGTTTTTATGATTGGTGGCCGAAATTAAAGCTTACCTTAATTGAGTCCTAAAATGTCTAACCTAAATCTTTGGCTAATCTTTGACAATATATTTTTTCTTTCAATATTCGCATCAACTCTCAATCGTTCTCTGTGCTTGCTACTTCCAGATTTTCCGACCCCTTACTATCCGTCAAAATTATTGTTAACGTATATTGTTGGTTTCTATCTTAGCATATGCTATGTTCATCTGAAGACTATGTTATCTATTCTCAGTTAATAGGATTTAAAGTGTTCAAAAAGATTTTCCTTAAATTCACCCTCCACTTCTTAAAGTTTGTTGACCCCATACCGTCTTATGAATCTCGTTTATTGCTATTAAACCTTAAATCACTTGAAAATCGACGGTCCGTTCACTGCCATTCATTTGATTTCAATGTTATTAATGGAGGTATTGATTTCTTCATTTGTTAGGAAAAATATTCAATATTCTTCAGCTTCACCTCAGATCTATTTCCCCATTTTACTGTAAAAATGAGAAAACTAAACTTTCAGATTAAGCCCCTCTCAAGCGTGCTATGCGAAAGTTTAACTATTCGGTAACAAGGGCTTGAATAGTTTCGGTTCGATTTGGCACATTTCAAAGGCAGTATTTGAGCAAAGTTGTATCCCGAAAAAGTAATAATCAAATAGAATTTAAAATTGTGATATGGGAAGTAGGCGTGGTTGTTCAATTTCCCTCATTTTCGCATACATAGGAATGTGAGAAGAATGTCATACACCAAATTTGGTTAACTCGTTTGGGCGGGTCCCGATATATGTGATTTCACCTAAAAGTGGGCGGTGCCACCATCTCGGATGTAAAATTGTATGCCTCTGTCGTATTTAGTTATTGATTTATCGCGCTTTCAGTAGTTTTTAACAGTGCCGTTACACGGGCAGTGGACGGGGTTATCTTCCGATGTCATTAATTTTTAGAGTTTTTGCTGTTGTTGTAGCGGCAGAATTCTGCCGAGTTGGCAGTCCTGGCTGTACAAAAAATCAAAGTCCGCTCCGGTTACGTAGACCCAACTGTCGTGGGGATGTGTTGTTGTTGCAGAATTTTGCCGAGTGGACATAAGTTTACAGTGCCGGAAAGGTGTGCTAAGAGATTTTTCCAAATAATTAACGCACATGTGCCTATAGTTATTACTCAAGTCACAGCTTGCTTGAACGGACGGACGGACAGACAGACAATCACCCGGATTTCAACTTTTCTCGTCATCCTGATCATTTATATATATGTTATAACTATCTCGATTAGTTTTAGGTGATACGTATAAGCGTTAGGTGAACAAAACTATAATACTATGTAGTGTCGTATTTAAAAAATAAAAATCTAGATTAAAAAATGAAAATTTAATTTTTAATGGAACATTTTTTAATTATAAAATTCGCAACCCTCCTTCAAAGTATACTATGTAATATTTAAGAGCAAAAAAAGTTTCATCGAAATTTAGTGAATGTAAGTTAGTACTACTCTCGTTATTATTGCAAATAAAAACTGTAATATATTTTTATTTTATGAAAGTATCAAATTTTATTGAATAAGTAAAAAATCATATATGTATATTGTTTAAACACAGAATATTATATAATAATATGATTATATAAACATAAAGGAATTGCGATGTTATTACATAAACAACATAATAAGGCCTCCTAATCTTCTCCTAAAAGATTATAAGTATTTAATTTTTAACGTGTTAACCATTTAACAATAATACAATTTGAATTTCAAATAACGTTTTTTATCCAGTAAAAATAAAGAATATAATGGTTTTGCCATTTGGCAGACTGGATACCTTGATGTAGTAATAATATTTCAAGAACAAGTTTCTCAAAACGACCAGTAACCTCAAAACAAGTGGTTATTACATGTATAACAATGTAAAAAGTGAAAACAATGCAGATACAATGAAAATTTTAGTTCTTTAAATTTTGGCAGATTTGGCCAGGTTTAAACCTTCAGTAAGCATTCTACCAAAGTCAGCATGAACTAAAGTAAAGTTCTTAACAGCGCGCTCCTGAATAAATTGACTGGCATTACTCAAATTGTCTACAATATTAGCTACCAAACGCTGACGTGCTTTCTCATCTAAAACATAAACCCAAAAATCTGTCACCTGGCTGTAGTTATCCTCGGTGAAGCCGCTGGTGAAGCGATAAACCTCGCCCTGCACAGGGCAACACGGCATAAGGCTCTTTGCACGAGCACTTTCGTCTGGTCCAGAAAACGAGTTCGGGAAATAATTAGGAGCACCACCTTGATTATCGTTAACACGCATTGCGCCATCGCGTTGATAGTTAGTTACACTAACACGATAAGGACAATTCACCGGGATCTGCAAATAATTAGGGCCCAAACGATGTCTATGTGTATCGGAGTACGAGAAAAGTCGACCTTGCAACATCTTATCTGGTGATGGTTCGATGCCTGGGACCAAATGCGCTGGACTAAAGGCAATTTGTTCAACTTCAGCAAAGTAATTGGTCGGATTTCTATCAAGTACCATCTTGCCAAATTGGATAAGTGGGAAATCCTTATGGCTCCACACTTTTGTCACATCAAAAGGATTATATTTAAATTTCTTAGCTTGGTCAAATGTCATCACTTGCAGATACCATGTCCAACTGGGATAATTGCCATTCTTAATAGCATTGTATAGATCACGAATACTATAATCTGGATCAGTTGCTGCCAACTCTTGAGCAATCTTAGGGTCGAGATTCTTGATTCCTTGATCAGTTTTGTAGTGAAACTTGGCATAGATAGGCTCACCTTTGCAATTTACCAACTTGAAGGTATGAGAACCATAACCATTCATATGGCGATAACCATCGGGAATACCTCGATCGCCAAACAAAAAGGACACCTGCAAAGACATCCGATTATGTAATTAAGTATAACATTTGTATAGCCTTTACACACAGCCGAATTAATTTAGTACATTCAGATTATAATCAAGAAACCAATTTTTGCCTTTCACAAAGCCGTCAACTGGATTAACGGTAAGCTCGTTTAACGATCACCTGTTATATATGATTTTGTTTTTCATTTTGTGTTTTTTCTATTGATTAAAATTCATAAACTGATTGCTATTTTATCAATCCACAAAACCAATTTTACAACCTGGAGAACTACCCGCAGAGTTGCATTTCAGTTTCAACTCTACTAAAATGCGATTAAAAATGAATGCAGTAAATTAATCATTTTATTTTGAAAAGTAAATCAATCTAAATTAACGCTTTAATCGAACAAACTCCGGTTAATTGATCAGTTAACTTCTGTGCGAAACGACGAATATACTTTCGCAACATGTTACTTCTAACGTTTGTTTGTAACACTTAAACTAATCAAGATAGATATGGATTTATACATACATATATAAATAAATGATCCGAATGACAAGACCAGTTGGCTTCGGAATGACTGTCTGTCTGTCTGTGGAAGCGATAACTCGGGTACAAATTTAGATATCTTGAAGAAAATTTACTAAATTACTTTACTACTTTTTATTATACATTAGAATTATTGGACTATTGCCACACCCACAAATTCCGCTAAGCGAAAACATATAACGGCAATAACTAAGCTCAAAATTGTCATTTGGTACAAGGTATCGCAGTAGTAAGAAGCACCTGTAGGCTGGAAATTAATCAAAGTGAGCATGGGCACTATTTAATATATAATGTCGGCAAGATGATATATTAAAGGGCTCCATAGGTGCCGTTATAAGATTTGAACAATGGACGTGACACCGCCCATCTTGAGGTGAAAAACTATACCTCAGGAAGTTTTTGACTAATTTGCACAATAATGTCGACGTTATCTTAGTAAAAAATTAGGCGAAATCGAAATACAATCACGCCTACACTCTATATAGCGAAATTTCAAATTCCGTACATATCGTTCATTTTACAGTATACTACCCAAACCACAATGGAGTTATCGGAAGAAAACTTTATACAAATAATTCCATAAAGTTATGACATCTAACGTCTCAAAATGGTCGAAATAAGACCATAAGTTATCAAGTTCGCAGACACTGAGAGCCTATAACTGACTGTTTACCGAAAATAACGGTTAATCAAATATAGTAGATCGAATTATTTCTCCCACTTTAACCTAGGCAAATTGCGAAAGTATAAAATATCGGTTACACCCGAATTTAGCCCTTCTTTACTTATATTTTCATATGTTTCCTTTATACCTGGTGAGTACTTTCCGGCCGAAGAGTTAAAAAGTCCCAGAACATATCAGGATCTTTCAAATGAGTTTGCGGATTACGCTTCTGGGTGTGGATAAAGCTGGGGAACAAAATCGGATCGCGAATAAAGAAAATGGGTGTGTTATTGCCCACCAAATCCCAAATACCGTCTTCAGTATAAAATTTTACAGCAAAACCGCGTGGATCACGAGCGGTATCAGCTGATCCACTTTCTCCACCCACAGTGGAAAAACGCACAGCAATCGGCGTACGTTTATGTACCTTCTCAAATACCTTAGCCGCGCAATATTTTGTAATATCATGTGTTACTTCAAAATATCCAAATGCACCGGCACCTTTGGCATGAACAACACGCTCTGGTATACGTTCACGGTCGAAAGCAGCCATTTCATCTAAAAACTTGACATCCTGCAACAATACTGGACCCCTTGGCCCCACAGTCAGCGTGGCATCCTTAATACCAACAGGATTCCCAGCTCCTGTCGTAATTGTGCCAGGAGGTTTCTAAACAGAAAAAAGTATCAAAAACAAAAATAATTAATTAAATGCAATAAAACTAAGAAGAATGAGTATAACTAAGGAATGAAATTTTAATATTCAAATATATATTATAATAAAGGATCGGCCACGCGTTGCTGTGGTATATATTTTATACTATTATTCATATAATAAACTATTCAATACAGTGAAAATGTCAACGAATAAAGGCGAAACCGTTTTTAACGGTACAAGAATCCAGGTGATTTTACTTGAGGTTTAATTTTGAATATGTTCATACAAATAAATGAAAAAAAGGAACTTAAGGCTGTTTTCTCACTTAGGTTAAAGCATCTGTCAGTCCAAAAAAAAAAAAAAAACGTTTTACCGAAAGAAGGAATCTTGGCTAAGAACTTAAGTGACAAATGGCTGCTAAACATTTGAACTTTCCTAACTCGAATCACAATAATCCACAAAAAACTTCGAGTTATGGCTGAAAATTCGTATGCAATTTGACTTCTATTGTTAATTCAAGAGTTCAAGTTATAGAAGTTTGAGTTATTGAAGTTCAACTATATTATATTTTTTTGAGGATTGTGAATACATGCGTACGTTTAGAAATATATACAGGGAAATATCCCATAAACAAACACAGACGAACCAGCCTTTCTGTCCAGTTATTAGAGTTGACCGCTTAATAGATTGTACGTAATAAATATCAACAAATTGTGGGAACGGTCAATATATTAATGGAGATGTCCTCTTAATAGAGCGTCCATTTAATGCAGCTTTCACTGTATTTCTAATTTATGAATTGTTTTGACTATCCTATCTAAGTTTTAGTAAATTGGTTCAGTAGTTTAGGGGTCCATCGCAGACAAACAACGTGACAAGTAATTTTTATATATAAATACAATACGAATACATGTACAGTTGCGAGCATTGAAATAGTAGTGCCTATTGGCCAAGAGAGTTTTGCTTTAAATTTTGTTTATTTTATGATATTGCCGTCGATCATTATTTTAGTTATATTCTCTGAAGTATAACGGTCCTGTTATTCACAACAATAAGTGTGAAACACTTACCGTTACTTTTTTAGAGCCAGTTTTATTGGAATATCTGTTTTTATAAGCGAGCAATAGAATAGTAGTGAACGGTGAGCTGATTACAAACAGATAATTTTTACTAAAAAAAATTTAATTTTATCAAATAAAAAGTAAGTTTCCTAATATTTTATTTATTATTCAATGCAAAAAGCAAAAAAATCTATGATTTTGCTCCTTTTATTGGACCGCGGGAAGCACTGTAGTGAAGAAAAACGAGAATGGATTCAATCTGTCATAAACAACGGTAAATCCTACAATGGAGTGGAAAGACTTGTAGGGTGTGAAGCCACAATGGTTCGCAATGCAATTATTTATAAAAAAAGGCGAAAAAGGGGCGCAAGATGGATTCTTTCTGAGAATTCTACACGAATAGTTGTAAGATGTGCCAAGACTCGACCTAGAATGTCAGCTATGGAGATTTGGAATGAACTTAACCTGGCCTGCGGTGTTCATACAGTGAGAAGACTTCTACATGAACATAATTTATATGTCCGCTGTCCTCGAAAAGTACCGTTATTAAAAAAAAAAATCATGTAGCAACACGTCTTAAATTCGCCAAAGGACACCTGAATTGGCCGATTGAGAAATGGCGCAACATCTTGTGGACAGACGTGTCGAAAGTTGTTCTATACGGTGGTAAAGGGTCCCGTCAGTATCTAAGATGCTCCCCTAATGCAGAGTACGAATCCAGATTCAGCACAAAAACTTTGAAGCATAGCGGTTTGAATATCATGGTTTGAGCTGTTTTTCTTACAGGCCCAATTTTTTTGTGTAGTCCCAATTCACAAGATTACTGGCATAATGGACCGATACACATACGGGGATATAATGCAGCATATTATGATACCATTTGCTGTAGAGGACATGCCGCTGAAAATGATATTTCATCAGGATAATGACCCGAAGCACACCAGTAGGGTGGTAAAAAAGTGGTTTCGGGTCAATGGAGTTGAAGTCATGGATAGGCCAGCTCAATCCCCTGGCCTCAATCCTATTGAAAACCGTTGGGCAGATGTCAAGAAAGCCGTGTGGAAGGATAAACACAAAAACAACAACGAGTTGTGGGCCGTAGTGCAGCAATCATGGCAGAGCATACCACTGAAAAGATGCCACAGTCTCGTAGATTCTCTGATGAAGCGATATATTGCTGTTATCAAAAATCATGGCCATGCTACCAAGTACTAAGATCTCCTATAGACGAAACTTGCAAAAATCCTTCAGTATTTTTTAAAAAAATTTTTTAGTACTTTACTACTATTTTACTGCTCCCCAAAATTTTCATACATAAACACATCTTTGTAAATAAACATATCTTATACATATTCAAATCAAAATATTTTTAGTAATAAACATAGCCTGGAAAATATGATCCACTTTTGCATTTCAATGGATGTTTAAATTGTTTGGCATTTTACATAACTCACAGATATGTAAAGCTCTAACACCCACTACTATTTCACTGCTCGCAGCTGTATATACATATATATGTAAATTTATACTAATTGTTTTCAAATGTACATACATAAGAAAGTATGTATGCCCAAATTATTCGGGATACGGACATGCATGTAGCTTAGTGGTTGTTATAGCTCCAGCATTATGCCGAGTTGGCAGTTCTTGGCCGGATAAAAATTCGTCCGTCCGGTTACCCGACTTTCGTGGAAACGGCATATAGCTTTACGTTTATAATTTTTTATGTTGCTTTATCTGCTTGATGTTGTGCTCAAAGCACTATTATGTATAAAAAGTACAACTTTAACTATGTAGATTAGCACTTGCTATTAAAATTTCCTTTATTTCCATAAGTGTGAGCTATTAAGACAGTCAAAATAATAGTAGTGCATAGATTAAGCTATCAAAACACAAAAATAAAATATGTAGTTTGATAACCAATTTTCAGAAAAGTATTGAGTTTTTTATTAATTTTATAAAGAAGTTAAAAAATTATTTGGTTGTTCACCTACATATGATGATTCGAATAGCCCTAAAATACAAACTGAATCCTGGAACACGTGGACGTCTTCGGGAAATAACTGACAAAGAGGCTAATTAATATTATCTAATCTTACTAATATCTAATATTTATGGGAAATGTTTAGTATCGCGCCGGTTTAGTATCGTTTATGGAGAAAAACAGGGGGGGCTACCCCCCCCCCCCCCTCACGCCCCCTTATCGGAAAGAGGAAGATTTGAACTTTTTAATAAACTTCCCCTCGACCCCCTCGACCCCCTAGAGCCCCTATAGATCTGTAGGGAGCCCTTTGAAAATGACCAAAAATCAGTGTTTCTGCTCATTTTTCCATACAAACTGAAACCAATGCAACCCAGCCAACATTTTTGTATGGACAATAATTCAAAATAAAGAAAACCAAAATGTTTCAGTGCAATGTATATACATATTTAATTGCATCTATTAATGGTACAAATTATCTATTAATGCTTCAAAAAATAACCCTGGTCGGTCCAACACCCGGGTGTATCAGATTTTTTTCGCATAGAACTCCTTTTTGCGTGGGCGGCCTTCGGCCGCGCTTCAAAAAAAATAACCCTGGTCGGTCCAACACCCGGGTGTATCAGATTTTTTTCGCATAGAACTCCTTTTTGCGTGGGCGGCCTTCGGCCGCGCTTCAAAAAAAATAACCCTGGTCGGTCCAACACCCGGGTGTTTCAGAATTTTTTTCGCATAGAACTCCTTTTTGCGTTGGCGGCCTTCGGCCGCGCTTTAAAAAAATAACCCTGGCCGGTCCAACACCGGCTACGCCATCCACAGTATTTTAGCATTGAACACCTTTTCGCGTTCACTTCATACATTTATTGCTAACTGGGTTTAATTTATTCCCTTTTGTTCGTGCTTTCTCGGTAATTTGACAGTTGAAATTAGGCAGTCATTTTGGTTTTTCGCATTATTGAACTCAATGCAGAAAAAGGTGTATTTTATTTAAAGATTTACAAAGAAATTAACAATCAAAAGTAATTAAAAACATTACTAGTTATCCATAATTGGTTTGGTACGATGCACAACAGGTGAAAATACACTAGCATATATTGAGAAATTTGCAAAAAATAGCATTTTTTAAAGTGAATTTGTGTAAAAATTTGTGAACCGATTTTTATAAAATATGTTTTAAAATAAAGTTTGATAATTTAAGCATACATTCGTGTTTAAAATTTTCAATTCGGTTGTCTCGTTTAGGTACAGTGAGCCAAAATTAACCGGCGCGATACTAAACCCAACCCTCTAATATTACTAATATTATCAAAGCAGAATTCTTTTGCACCTGCAACGTAAATTAAAAAAAGAACTGGTTCTGGACAGAAGTGTAGAAACAATTCGTAGATTGTAATTTAGAAAATCAAAGCCCAAGAAATGTGCCATTGTTATCAAAAAAACATGCGGCTCAAAGGCTGAAGTTAGCAAATGCACTTTGATAGGCCCCTAGCGAAATGATGAAACATTTGATGGACAGATAAATCCATAATCGTGCTATACGGTGCAATGGGATCTCGTCAATATCAATAAGATGACTAACCAACTCGGAGTGCAATCAAAAATACACCACCAAAATAATTAAATATGGGAAGTTTGGGCATGTTTTTAAATTTATATAGTTGGACCGATATATTGGATTAAAGAAACCATGAATCGTACTGTGTATGTTCGAATTTTACAGGAAGTAATGCTACCATATTCCCGTGAAAAAATGCCGCTATTTTGGGTCTTTCAACAACGACACAAAGCACACAAGCAAGTTGGCCCAGCAGTGGTTTTAGAAAAGTAGGATTAGAGTGGCCTGCACAATCTCCAAATCTCTACCCTATAGAATTTGTGGTTGCCGATGCTAATCCGACTAATAATAATCAACTTTGAGAAACTCTTGGGCGTGCATGAAACTCAATAACAATCGAACGATTGGAAAAACTTATTGTTTCAATACATTGTAAAAGCCAACAAAGTACACGTTACTAAGAATTATTTAGTTTGTCATATACTTAAGTTAATTTTGCTATGAAAATCTTTAATTTTTAAATTAGTACCAGAAACATTTTTACTCATCTGAATTATATTTACTATTATTTTGACAGTCTTTATATTATTATTAATTTAATTAATTCGAAATTAAACATGATCAAATAATACTAAATATCAAAAGTTGCAAAATAAAAATTTAGCAAATAACAAACCGACATTTTCTTTATTTCTTTACTACTGTTATTTTAACCACAACTGTACATACATATGTACGAAATTAAACACACATACATTATACAATACTTAAATTTGTGATTAAAATCTAAAATAAAAATTTATTTTTTCCACCTCCATATCAATGCTTTTTGCTTATTTTGGCAGATAACATGTTCAGATAATACATTGAAAACATTAAGATAAGAGTGGTGTTCATTACACACCCAACCTTCTATTTACATATTTATGAATATGTCCTCTGAGTGATAATTCTATACCTACATATATGTATAAATACACATTTAGGTACAAACGTACATACGTTTGTTTGCATGCATTTCAAATCCAATACTAAAATTCAATATCTCGCTTTGACTTTGTGCTCTGCATTCATCTTTCATAAGTTCAAGGCTAGAAGCGTTGCCGTTAATACAAAGTTCATTTAAAAGTACTGGAAAATGTTATCTATAAAGAATTATACTATATATTTTTTAACTTGGTCTCTTGCAGAAATAATTAATTTTATAAATATTAATGTTTGTGCAATTTTTTGTAAATTATTAAGGTAAAATTGTATTTTCATTGCAAAAATGTAACGAAACATTTGTACTTCGATTTTATTAAAATCTTATAACAAATATTCTCATTTTCTAGCTTATTGTTTAAGCCGCTAAATACGTACATATATTAGTAAGATATAATTTCACTTTATAACAATAAATGCTAGTATTTGGAAATAAATCAAAGAAATACTGAAAATTGTTTATACGAATGTACCATGTACATACATATGTACATGTTGTATGTATATGTTTTTCCATATTTTAGATTGTATCTAATACGCAATTAATGCCTCCATTTCCGACACAGTATACATACATATATACATATATGCATTATATAGTATATTGTAGTAATTTAAAATAAACGTCAGCAGTGCTGGTGCGATATAGAATTTTAACTTATAAAATTTTGTATTATTTCATTTTATTTCACCCATTAAAATGTGTAATGCTGGGTTTATCAACTTCGGTGCAACTCAGTCCAGTGTACCTCATTGTTTTATTATTTTTACTTCGCTCAAAATTTATAATTAACTGTAATATGTACTACTTTACATATACATATGTATGTATGTACGTATGTACAGAAAATGATGCAAATTGTTTAAAGTTGTAAATGTAATTGAACAACAGCCGAAGGTTACACCGTTGATAAACAGGTTGTATTCTGAAATTTAAACTTTTAAATACTTATATGTAGCATCGTAGTTAGGTAATTTACCATACTCGCCAAATTCAATCAAATGCGTCAAAATGCAAATAATTAGCTGTAGTAAAACCAATTTCGTTGCGACTAAGTACGCATAGGCATGTTCTTATATACATATATACATATATACATGTGTATGTAATTTTATAAAGACGTGATTCCATTCGAAATTTCATTGCGTGCATTGACAATGCCAAAACTGCAAATTTTAACAGTGTGTGGTATGTTATGTAATTATGTCCATGTGTTTCTCAAAGCAAGTCCTATAACATCTATTACAAGCCATATCGGAAGAAAACTATTTTAACACACATACTGAATACAGGGTACAGTTCTCGGACGCGAACAAATTCGTGAATCATTAAGCTAATTGAAAGGAGTTATAGTATAGTTGTAGCAGCAACAATAGCAGTGCACACTAGCATTTCTACTTACACATATACACCACTGGCAGTCAATGTGATTATACGAAAATAACTTCATACCAGTTTTTACAATCGTGGAATGAAGTGCATTGACTTTTATATGTATAAACTGTGCCATGCTTCATTGAAATATAGAGTACTCGAAGGTGCCTTTTGTGGCTTTGATTTGCGCATTCAATGGAACTATGACTATTAAAATATACCACATAAGGTTTTACATCATCGTATATATAGTATAATACATTTGATTATTTGCTTTAATTTAAAAAGGTTTCACCATATGACCATGTATTTTACACAAAGGCATACGGGTATATAGATGAATGTACATATGTATATATTCAACAGGTTTCTGTTTATATTATTGTGTGCACTTGCATAAGAACACAAGGATATATGAGGAAATCTGACATTTTTGCTTATTTCACTTTGAACTAAGTGTAATATCTTGTACCAAATTAAATCACATTTATGCGTAATTTTAACATGGAATTTTTGCATATAAAGACCAGGAAAACCAATTAAAGTTTTATCTGGATATTTTTTTATTAATACGTGTACATAATTTAAAAGACCCCTTAAACAATAAATGCAAAACTTCTGGACACATAGCTTAAAACTTGAGTACAACAAAATAAAACTACATTTTCTGCATGACTGACGTTTACTACATACATATGTATGTACAAATACAAAATTTTATTCGAAATAGTCACATTTTACTTTCACAAAAGACCTCAAACGATTCGGACATTGATTAATAGCAGCACGCACAGTTTCTCTTGATATTGACGACGCTGCTCGAATACTGGAGCAGAATCTTGGTGGAAGATCCAATGTTCTTTACCGAAAATAGTTTTGCCTTACTGCTTTACCACTCCTTCTAAAACACCAGTTTTAACTCCTATTTTACAGAAGTGAAAAGGTGTAACGCCATTATAGAACCTGGATGGAGACCATGGAATAACATTTTTTTTTGCTCTTGGGAAGTTTTTGCGTAGATTTTGTCATTTCCCTTATTAAATTTTTTTTAACAGTGAACATTTTTTGATCTTTAAAAAAGATACTATCATGCGCCTGTGAGAAATTGATCAGTTGACCGACTTAGTTTTAGCATTGATCGGGTCGGTATATCTATTTCCCTTAACAAAATTTTGCGTTTTCTAAAAGGATTTCTGCGAATGCAGACTTCTTCCGTAAACCTTTGGGAAGAGCTGATTATTTAACAAGGATTGCGTTTTAAATTTCGGGATTCTCCATTAAGATCTATACACTTTTGTATGCGTTTGGACTAATAGTCGAAGCACTTTTGTCAATGTGATCGAGGTATCTCAAAACCCTAATTCTGATCGTATCATCGGCCTCTTCAAGTGTCGAAAAACGTTGACGTCTTAGTTTATTTTTTACGTACAGGAATTTCCACCACAGCCGGTTATACGTTACCAGAATTGACCTGAATTTTATCCGGCCAAGGCCTGTTTTTTCCGTGATCTAATACCCGTTAGGATAGGTGAGATTTAGATTAAGTGTGTTGTCACTGAACAACTCCTTGCAGCAAGGTTGCCCCGCATACTCCTAGTCAAACCCGGGCCCAGAGGAAGAAAAAATCAACTTACATGATCCTGATGGTCCCCACAAATATTTAATGGAAAAAAATAACGTACCCATTGTTAGAGTGACCCCGCCTTAGTCCGGATCTTTATCTAATAAGGGATCTTAAGAGCATCTGAGATTTTAAGCTTCATTTAACTAACTATATTTTGAAATTTTTGTATAAAAATGGAAGAATGCCACGCAAGCCACCAATGAAATTTCTGAAGTTTACGGAGACGATGCTGTATCAATACGTGTAGCACAACAATGGTTCACTCGCTTTCGTTCTGGAACTTTCGAAATTTCGATTTACACTAATGAAAGTTTTACACTGATGAACTAATGTCTCTAGCGGAAAATCGCAAAATGTGGTCGACCAGAATGGTACATATTTGTTTATTTATTTATTATTATAAATAAAATAAATTAATTAAAATTTTATTAGTAATACGAAAAGGCTTTTTCGACTACCCAATAACTGATATAACTTCAAATAACAAGTAATATCCAACTAGTATTGAACAAATAAGCAAAGTAATTCAAAATAATAAATTTAATAAAGTAATAATTTGCATTACATGGACATAAAATTTATTAAAGGGTTGATCATAAGCTTTAAAATTTATACAATGGACCAATAAGGTTTACATACACCTAGTTCTATTAAATTACGAAACGTTTGTATGTTATAAAATGAATAAATTTTGTGGTTTTTTTCTATCCATTTCAAAAGATATATATTTAACATTAAATTTAGCATATCAAAATATTTTTTTTTACGCAAATAAAAAAAATTAATGCTAAAGCTTAAAATGGACATAATTTATATCAAAAAGTTTACGTACACTAATGATTATTTATATAAATCAAAAGTAATTACAATAGTTTTAGCGGTTCTTGGCCTACATTTTGTTGCTATTATTGTCCCTAGACATCGATGTATGTATTATTTCCGGATATTTTGTCCCACTAAGTACATTATCCAGCTTTTTGGCCTTATTTTGATAAAATTCGATGTTTTCGAATTCGATTTTCCAAAAAGTTCCAGATGTTTTGAATCGGATTAATGTATGGTGAATGCGGTACCTATGGAACTATTTTTAATTGCATAGCAACCCTGCACGTACAAGATAAGACCTGCGTTTTGCGTCGTTATCCTGTTGTAAACAGAAGTAGCCGCTATTAACAGCCGATTTAAGCACATTTAATATTTAAATTTTTTTCTTAAAATGTATCAGATACACAATACCACAAAAGTAGGAATAAAAAAAGTTTTTCACAACGCCCTAAAATTCAGCATACATATGGTATATCAACAAACAAAACAACAAAACCCAAGGTTCATTACTGTATCTACTGAACTAATAGCGCAATTCAGCGGTCCTGTTAAAAAAATTTTTAAAACCTTATGCCTACCAAACTAAATTTATGATATCTAGACATATGTACATATATTATAAGGATTTACTATTTATAGTAATTATACTTTAGAAATTTATCGAATTTTTCCGGCGAAAATATGGCGTTAACAAGTATCAAACACATCTACAACAAAAAGGCACATGAGCTATTATGTATATGGTAAAAGTAACTTATAGACGAAAGAAAAAAAAAATAAAAAAAAAGGATTATACGGTCAATACAAATTCATTATATTGTGATTAGTAACGCAAAATCTTTCAGAATTTGTTTTCTTTAGATAAATCTTGGTGTTGGTTCGAACAGGGTTATTTTTTTAAGGCCGTTTGGTCCAACCAAGGTATATTTTGAAGCGCGGCCGAAGACCGCCAATGCTGACAGGAATTCTACATGAAGAAAATAATAATGAGCTATTTACTTCCTGCCTTTGATGCATTATTTATTTTCTTTATTTATTTTGGTGGCCTTGTAAAATGCATATATAGAAGACTGTTTATATGCTAGAACGTAACACTTTTGTTATTGTGGGAACAAAAATAATTGATTATACATTAAATAAAAGTTATTTTTGCACTGTTATTTCATATTAATAAATGGGTATAAACGAATAAATGAAGTGCTAGTGAATATAAAAGGAGAAACACGCACTTTAAATTTTCAAACATTAAATGCATATAATTCAAAAACCAAAAGTTAGCAGCAAATATACATAAGTATATGTATATAAAAACCGCTGTAAGTTAAAAACGGAGGTTAAGATTACAATTTTTATTATTTCATTGATTGTTCTTATGAAATCAAAATTATATACTTATATTAATGAATGACAAAGTATGGAATAGTAGTGTGGTGTTTGTATGCATAAATTGCAAGTCATAATTAGACTGTTAATGGAAAATAGATTCAAGCAATTAACACGAGAGAAATCAGCTTATACATCTAAAAGGAATTTTTGCGAAGCTCTACCAAAATAAAAAATAAACTATTAAGGTGCGAAAATTGATTCTTTTGCAATAGTTATCACGCCTTTCGAAAAAGAATGCATGTATGCCTATACATATACTTCTAATATATATATGTATATACCTACGTATATATATGCTGGTAGATAAAATGGCTGTCTTACGACGCACCTAGGGCTTTAAGAGGCACATTGTGATAATACATATCGCAATTTGCGAGGATTTAAAAAAAAAGGCTTTACAAAAGACCAATTTCGTATAAATATATTAAATAGCTTCAATTAAAGCTTGGGAATAAATATTAGCAATGGTGTATAGGAACTCAGATGTTATAAAAACTAGTGTTATGCATACTTTTTTTTAAGTTAAGAAAAGTATACGTATTTAAATATTATAATTATGTTAAATTCAAAAAATGATCTAAAATCTATACCTAAAATATAACGGAAGCTCTACACATATTTAATTTAGTTGTAATATTCATAGTTAAAGGGTTAAAATGACAAAAAAAAGTGTACAGAAGTATAAGTACATATCCTTCCATAAAATCTACCAAATACACTGAAAACCCAACTAAATTTTAATTGATCTTTAAAATTAGGTGATTTTAACTTCATAAAACCCTTATCTCGATATTAGCACAACACTTACCGACAAATTATTTTTATAGTCGATTAGTTGGTTTGTGGCTGCGTCACGATTAGACATATTTTCCAAGAGTAGCTTCAAACAGTTTAAAGAATCACAAAGGCAAAACCGGCAAAAGTGCGTAATTTAATTGCAGAATTAAAATATATTTTAAAACCGTCTTTACACGGAAAAATGATATGCAGGTGAAAACTGGAAGCTCTTTTATACGTTCTGACATTCAATGACAATAACTTATCAGGGTTACATTGACTCAAAACAGAGTAGATCTTGCTGTGTTGCCGTATATATATAATTTATTTTAATTTTTGAGAAGTGATTTACGGTTTCAATAAATAACGGGATTCTGTAACCACTCTCTAGTCTCGTAATGTAATAGATTTTGTGACTGTTACTTACAGAATAGTAAAATCGTCTCAAATCTCAAAAATTGCCTCTAACTTAAAATCTCAAATTCAGAGACTTGAGATTGTATCACAGTACAGAATCGCACGGTTTAGCTCAAAATGTCTCAAATAGAGACTGGTTCAGAATCCCGCTATTAAATAACTCAATACTAATAGCTCTAAATTAATTCATTTAATATGTTATTGTTAGTTTAGCTTACAAATGTACCATTTTTGTGAATATTAAGAATTAGTAAATTAATTTATTTCTTCTTCTTAATTAGCGATTATAGCCGAGTTAACAACAGCGCGCCAGT
Source organism: Bactrocera tryoni (assembly GCF_016617805.1). Taxonomy (NCBI): domain Eukaryota; kingdom Metazoa; phylum Arthropoda; class Insecta; order Diptera; family Tephritidae; genus Bactrocera; species Bactrocera tryoni. The sequence goes on along the minus strand of NC_052503.1, from coordinate 59,156,055 downwards.
CGTTTCTTCTTTTCGCTACGTGGCGTCAATTGGATATTCCAAGCTTAGCCAGGTCCTTTTCCACTTGGTCCTTCCAACGGAGTGGAGGTCTTTCTCTTCCTCTGCTTCCCCCGGCGCCACTGCGTCGAATACTTTCAGAGCTGGAGTGTTTTCGTCCATTCGGACAACATGACCTTGCCAGCATAGCCGCTGTCTTTTAATTCGCTATGTCAATGTCGTCGTATATCTCGTACAGCTCAACGTTCCATCGAATGCGAAATTAATTTATTTAGTATTGTAAATTATACGAAGTATATCAATATAAACCATATATAAACTTTTTACCAAAAAAAATAATGTTAATATAGTAATTATCATACTTAAATGTTTCCAAAAAATTTATTGTAAAAGAAAATTCAGTTTGTAATATATACATATATGTATATATAAATATCGATATTTAAAAGCTAATCTAAAACAAATGCGAAAAATTTGTAAAAATGATTGCAAGAAGGACATTTTATTTTGTAATGTATGTATATATAAATGGTAATAATTAAAAGCTATTCCTAAATAATTACTGGAAATTTATAAAAATAGAAAGGAAAAATGTAACTGCTATGTATAAACATGTAAACTTCAAAAAAGAATTAAATAAAAAGATATAAAAATTCAATTGTTTTATTCAGAATAAAAAAGTTGATTGATACGATAGACAGTGGTGACTAATGAATAACCCAACAAATAACCCATAGCAAGTTGCGCGATGACCGTTGAACCAGTTTTCTGTGACCAATGAATGACCATAATAATTATCAAAAAAACTATTTCAAAATCAATGAGAGAGAGCGAATAAGCTAATCACACCGACGTGTAGTGAAAAAAAAGGAAAGGTTACTTTTTCCCGAGGCCAGAACAAAAATTACCTATCGTATAACGAAGGCATTATTTACTGATAACCTATCGGTGACCAGTTACGTAACTATTACCCATCTTGTAGGGACTTTCTGTAAGTAAGCTATCCACATCTTAGCGAAACCGGGTTTGTCAATTAAAGCTAGATAGATAGATAGATATTATTATTAGTGGAGTATTGTACCGCGACCTAGGGTCTATCGTGCCCTCTCCTATATCACGTGTATTCACCAAGTTCCAGGAGTTTGCTAGGCGCTACTGAGGTGGCGTGATCCCTGTCAATGTATATGGAACCCAGGGCCTTAAACCTTCTTCTGGAAATTACTGTTCAATCCAGAATTAGGTGTGCTGGTGTTTCTTGTTCCAGGTCGCAGAACCGACAGTTAGCGCAGGAGACTATGCCCATGTTGGACAAGCGCTTCCTGAGCTTGCAGTGCCCTGTGTAGCGCGCGTCGATGATGCTGAATTTGTCACGGGAGAGGTTAATTAGTTCTTTGAACCAGGAGAGATTGTACCCCCCTAGAAGCAGCTTGGCATGGCGCATACCTACATGCTGCCAGCGCTGTTCTCTCTCCGCTTTCTCTTCCATGCGGAGCAGCTCCCTAAGAGAGTGGGATCCCACCGCGATGCATGATTCTGGTCCCATCATCTTGGACGCTGCCGCAGAGCGGGCTAGATCGTCGGCCCTCTCATTTCCTTCTAACCCTTTATGCCCTGGCACCCAGATTAGGTGCACCCGGTTGCACAACGAAAAGCGGTTCAGCCTTTCATTCGTCTACTAAAAACGATTTGATCTCATATGCTGAGACCGCTTTTAGTGCCGCTTGACTATCGCTGAGAATGGCCATGCGCTGGTTGCGGTGGAGGTTGCGGTGGAGGTTAATTTCTACGCACTGACTTATAGCAAAAACTTCAGCCTGACTTGGGAAGCGTCCAATTGGTATGGACGGCTTGGTACGCGGTCCCGCAATACCTGCACCAATACCTTCCGGTGTTTTTGAGCCGTCAATGTACCACTGGATGGTACTGTCTTTCAGCAGCATTTCCAGCATGAAATCATTTCACTCTGTCTTGCTGCCTAGAGTAACTCTAAAGTTCTTTATGAAATTTATCCTCTTCGTGGCGCCGTCCCTTGGGAAAAGGGCTAGCGGTGTGCTTTCCGCTAGTGCTTCCATCTGTCGAGACGACATTAGCTTTCCTCTTCTGCAGCCCTCTGCTGACATTAGCAGCATGTGCCCATCGCCCCTGAAGCACAGACACAGGCAAGCCTTTGCAGCTTTGATAGTCTCCGGTCCACCGAAGATTGCGCTGCCTTGGCGGCCCAGGCAACCGCTCCATAGGTGACAATTGGCCTTACCACTCATGGTATACAGCCATCTAATGATACTTGGCTTGCATCCCCAAGATCTGCCGGCCTCTTTTGTTGCTTTGGACAGCGTTAAGTCCAAAGGTCTACACCACCGTAAGGATGAGTCTAAAGTGAGGCCAAGGAATTTGACCTCCTTCGACATCTCCACCTCCCTGCCTCCAATTGTTAGGGGCCTCAAACCCGGTAGAGATCTACGCTTAGTAAAAGGGATTACGGTAGTTTTTGGCGGGTTAATATTTAGCCCTACCGTGTTGCACCATCCCTTTGCTAGATTTAAGCCCCTTTGAACAATGTCACAGAGAGTGTTCTCAAATCTACCTCGGGCCATTATGACAATGTCGTCCGCGTACCCTTGACAACGGATTCCGTTGCAGGTGAGCCTTTCAAGGAGCTCATCTACCACCAGGCTCCATAGCAGAGGGGATAGTACTCCACCCTGTGGGCAGCCCCTTGTGGTGCCAAGACGGATCTTGCTCTCCCCCACTACCCAGTGCTAATGGATCTGCCCGCTCTGTACGCGTGCTGTCTGGCATGTAGGGTTGCGATTTTCAGCACTTCCGATCTTATGTGGTTATCTACTACATTCTCCATCCCCTTTAGCATGAAAGATGTGAGACTAATATGCCGGAATGATTTGGCTAATGAGAAGTCTCTTCTACCTACCTTGGGGATGAAGATTACTTTCGCAATTCTCCATGGCTCTGGGATATGCGACATCGCTAGGCTATCTCTCATCAGCCCTAGCAGGTGTGGCAAGAGAACTTCCATACCTTGCTGCAAAAGAGCTGGAAAGATCCTGACTGAACTTGCAATCAGCTAGTCCAGACGATCCGGCCTGCTTGTGACCGATCCTGGAGTTTTGTCAGCCTGAACCGTCTCCGGAAAGTGCGCTTGTAGGAGTGTCTCTGCCCTCTCCTCCGCGCTAGTCGTATAGGTCCCGTCCTGCCTTTTGATGGATAATACCGTGTCCGTCTTGCCGCTCGACAACTCCTTGTGCAGTCGGGCTGCCTCTGGGGACGAGGAGACGCTGTCACAGAACTTCCCAAAACTATTTGTCTTCGCAAACCTAATCTCCTTGTTATAGATTGTTATGTGTTGCTTGTATTCCTTCCAGTTGCCCGTGCGCTTGGCTTTATTGAACAGCCTGCGCACCCTATGCCTACGGACCGAGAGTTTGTTAGACCACCAGGGACAGAATTGTTTTCTGATAGCCACGTTTAGTGGACAGGCACAATGATAGGCGTCCATTATGGACTGGTTTATGGCACTCAGCTTGCTCTCCAATCCAGTTGCAGTGGACTTATCATCTGCCTACCCCACTCCGCTCATATTTTTCTCTAGAACCTCATTGAAAATTTCCCAGTTCGTATTTGTAGGGATACGTATCGGAGGTCGGTCCTCGACTTCTACCTTCAGGGCAAATCGAATGATCCTGTGATCCGACATTGAGGGCTCTGTCGACACCCGCAACTGCGAGAACAGTCCGGTCATGTTTTCATTGCTTAAGGTAATGTCAAGGGCCTCCCTACGAGCACTGGTTACGAATGTGGGTTCACAACCCACATTTTCGATGGTTATATTACTGCTAATAATGAATTCAAGAAGAGACTCACACCTCTCGTTGCAGTCGTTGGCATCACATCCCAGAGTGAGGGGAAGTTTATTCGCTCTGCAATAGTCAGCCAGACTGAGAATCATTTGGGGGAGTTTAGTGGCCATCTCTGCTGAAAAGTAAGCGGATGCAAGGTCGAAGTTTGAACCTTCCCTGTCCTTCACCTGTACCGCCATCAGATCCTGCGTTAGAAACTCCGAAGTACAGAAAAAATCTATATCGGTTCTAACAACTACACAAGAACGGGGTCTCTCGTTAGAGAGATCCCAGATTACCTTGTTGTTTCTCGAATTGAGGCCTTTTACCTCTCCTCTATACACCCATGGTTCCTGGATTAAGAGGATGCCCAGAGGATCCGAAATGAACCTCTTCGGGACTCGTGTCGCTCTCCTGCAACCACAGAAGCAGTCGCATCATGCACAGCTGAACTGGCTTCGGATCGAGTCAGTAATTCGATCGTCCCCGTCACAGGCTCCTGGCTCACCGTAGGCGTTGCCTTGGGCCTCCCTGACCGCATCATTACCTTGCTGAATCAGAAGTTCAGCCGGAATCCCTTCTGCCGTATGAACTTGTACGATTCATCTTCTATTGTAATGTTGAGGTTCCACCCTGACCCCTCAACGTTGCTCGCTACCACCTTCCACGCCGAAGTACTTAAGCCCTCGTTTTGGTTCTTTACTAAACGAATCGCGAAGTCGTATGTCTTATCCGCACTCAGGGGAAAGAATACCGTCATGTTATGCAATTGTGATATGTCTTCACCTCTCCTTACGCACAGGACCGGACCCTTCCAACCCTCCAGCTTTGGCGTGATCTCCGTTAGCCTGGTGGCCGACTTCTCGTCTTGACAGTCGACCGGCCAATGGCATACGGACCAATCAGCATACCTCCCTTAAAATAAATGCCTTTGAAGGAGCCGGTGAATTCATCTCCCATGAATGGCGCATTTACTAGGCAGTCTTGAAGAGCCGTTTGCTCTTCAGACCTCAGGACCTCCGCCGGCTGTTGCGGGGCACCACCACCATTCGGATGCTTCTTAAAGCCTCCGAGTACTTGCGATGTACAGTTCTCGCCGGCGGCGGGTTTGGGTTGGAGCGTCTTTTACCTACCTTCTGTGGTTCGTCTTCTCTAATCCTCTTCGACCTTGGTGGCTCCTGAGGAGTTATCTGGCCGCTTTTCCTCTTCTCGGACCCGCTGGGTGCATCTTGAGGTGCTGGCCTTTCACTGCTCCATCCCTCCGACGAGGCTGCCTTGGCTCGGCGACGCCTCCGATTTCTGCGTCTGGTTGCAGACGCTGCGTTAGCACCTGCACGTCGTGCATTGTTAGGAGCAAGGTTGCTGCCCCTGCTCAGAGACCCTTCATCTGCCGCCGCATCTGAATTGTCATGTAAAGTCGCCGCGGAAGCGTCTCCCAGTACCACTTGAGTGTGACAGCATCACTCATGCCAGCGCCTCCGTGGGTCGTCTGCGACTTCCTGGGCGTTTTTGCTTCTGGGGTGCGTAAGGAGTCATTTCCTCTTTCATTCTGGCACCTATCTTCAGTTTCTTATTCGATTCAAACTTTTTTTGAGGATCCACCCTCCTCTCCATAGTCAGATCCCTCATTCAAAAGAGGGACGTGAGGGCGCTTCTATTATATCCTGCAGTGCCTCATTGCTTTCCACAATAAATCATTTGCTGTTGTTGTTTTGGTTGTCGTTGCTGTTGTTGGCTTCAGAATTTGTTACTGTTGCATTCCCATCAAATCATGTTATCTTACGAGCCATTCAGCCCATATTTGTGCCAGACCTACTGGTCTATTCTTTTTAAAGAGGAAACACAAAGGTCCGCCGCGCCAGAGCCCTTTCACGCGGTAAGGCCACCGTTACTTCCCAAGGCGGCCCGATGTTGGGAAAGCTCCGTTCGAATACAGCCGAATTAACCTCCTGGCTGAAAATCATCCAATGGGCACGGGAGTCGCATAACACCCTGGATTAGGAGGGGGTAGCTCTTGGTCGCACACATGCAGCTTCTGCAAACCCCCAGGAGAGATGCCATGCAGCACCACCCACAGTTTAAGCCCCTGCACCGCGACAAGGTGCCTACCGTTCGCAGGAGCAATTAAAGCTATCTTTGAGTTAAGCTACCGGCGGTGAAGGATAATATTAAAAAAAATGGTTCTGAAGTGTGTATTAATCGGAATATATCGTTTGCATATATAAGCTGTCTTAGATTCGCCCAACATTGGAAAGTACCCCGCAAGTCACGGCTACCAAAACTCCAATCCATTTAAAGAATAAGGTAATACGGTCTTCTCGTAAGGAAGGAATGAACAACCTTTATTAGAGTTTCAGTTAGAATTCTCAATTGAACCTTAACTGAAGTACATAAATAAAGGACTGAGCGACGCGTTCTACCGCTCAAGTGCTGAACACATAGGGCGCAACAGACTGCAAGCGACATCTGTCAAATATTAAAATACACACGATCTTATGGACACAGTTGTTTAGACAGCTGCACTACTAAACGACTGCAGGCCGTCAGTTGTCGCTCTCGCTAATTTCAAAATATTCTTATATTTGCCAACGACAATAGGACGACAGTAGAGTTGACAGTAGAGAGGAGTGATGCCACTAATAGGTAAAATGTAAAATTAATCAAAGCTCTGACGTTATTTTACAAATAAAAGCATAAAATAGCTCTGTTATATAATTTGTAATAACAATTGATAATTAAAACAAATAAATTTACCTATTTACTTATTTTTTGCATACGAAATTTCACTTTGAACAAAATATTAAAATTTCATTGAAATGAAGGGCATTAGTATGGCCACAACGAAATTGTATACATGCAAAATGAACAGCTGTGTTGTCTTGTGTACACGCCGGCAATTGTTATGTCGCTGCCTTCTTACAAATGTTCATGTAGAAGAATTCACGACGCCATTTACAGTTCACTGTCGTGCTGCCATGTCGTGTCGCGCTCTATGTGTTCAGCACTTCACAGTTAAAGCCTACGCGACATCTCTAAATAATGAGCTGAACACATAGAGAGCGACAGACTTCAAGCGAAATCTCTCAAATATTATAATACACACGTTCTTAAGGACACAGCTGCACGACTACACGACAGCAGGCTCTCACTTGTTGCTCTCGCTAATTTAAAAAATATTTCTAAATTTGCCGACGACAGTAGAGAGGAGAGGAGAGAATGCCACCAATATGTAAAATGTAAAATTATTCAAAGCTCTAAAAAACCCGGGAATCGTCCATACCCTTGTTTTCTATCACTTAATGCGCACAAGTATAAAAGATTAATTTATTTATTTTTGGCTGCTAGAAGTAAAAGCAATTGTGTCAATCCTTATTTCTTTCCACTTCCATTTTTTAATTTCAAAATCAATTATTTACTGCAATCAGCTGATTGACAAACAAATACATACTTATTTTGGCTGGAAAAAATTGTGCAGATCCGCATGCAGAATACTGCACATACATATATTTCAGGCGTCAGAAATGTTCATGTAAAAGGCTTCACGACACCATGTACAGTTCACTGTCGTGCAGTCATGTCGTGTCGCTCTCTATGTGTTTAGCTCATAAAACGACAACTTTACATCAAATGTACACATTATTTATTATTTATTAATAATACCTGTACCCATTTATAATGACATTAAACAACGCACGACAAAAACAAAATTCAGAAAATATACAATTTCTTCGTTTACTTTATAGTCCTGACAGACGAGCAAAATGAATGCGCTTTTAGCAACGCTAATGAGCATTGAAATTTTATGGTGACAGACGGCAGACTTGTGCATTTAGACAGCTGATAGTGAATTTATTAAAAAAAAAAAAGTGAAATAAAAGTGTGCGAAAAAGTTAAGAATATTGGATAAATGGATAGTAAACTGTGCGTTGTTTATTTTCTGCCATCTAAAAATATTAAAATTTGTTTTTGTTAATATACTTGCACATAATTTAATTAGCAATATAAAAACTGTTTACCTCTGAAGCTGTAAACCAGCGTTTGAAAAACTACGCTACTCTCGTAGCATTTCATTTTACTCTTGCTACCGCTCTCACTTTGCCGGGAGCCACAGCATAGCCTTAGCATAACAATGTAAAGTATGTGCTCTACTCTGCTCCGAGTTTTGTTAGGTAAAAAACTATAGCTGGAGCGGGAGCAAAAAATTAAATTCTGCGCTATGCTCTGGCGTAGCGGTAGCAAAAAATTGGGAGCGGTAGCATAGCAGAGCTAATGAAAATTTTCATGTGCTACAGCTCCCGCATGTGTTTGTTGTTTTTTTCTTTTTTGCTATTTTCTGTCATAATATTTAAATTAATTGAATAATTCAAACAAAAAAATGTTATGCAAATCATTTTGGCACTTGTTGCGTTATATGACTTTATAAATCTAAAATCAAATATTTTAAGAAATATATTAATAAAGTGAATTAGATAATAATTAAATAAATTATAAAATTTTTTTTTATTATGTAAAATATTTACCATTTTTATATTACCAAAACATCATCTATTCCAAATGTATTACAATAATTAATTACTATGAATTTTCGAAATTAATTTTAACTACATATACTTTCCCCCTTTTTATATACATTATGATGTTTTTTTTGAGAACTATTAATTTTTTTCAGTCCCGTCACGAAATTTCCTTGGAAATACCCAAAAAAAAAAATTCCCTGAAAATTTTAACCCTAAATATTAATATTAAGAACTGGACCGAGGCATGTAAAAATTTTTCATAGAAAACACACTACAATCCTGATTTTTTATCTTTAAATTCCTACAGATCAGAGGTATTTTATTATTTTTTATTGTATTATTTTAATTTAAACACTGACTGAATAAAATAAGTGTTTGATTTAGATTTTTTGTTTCTAAATAAAATATTATCATTAAATTTATTTCTTTCAATTTAAATATTATTAGAGGACCCGTCCACGTTTCACTGTGGCTGATACATAGATAGTACTAGTAATACTGTTCATATGATTTCTATTCGTTAGATTATTAGCGGGATTCTGTAACCAGTCTCTAGTCTCTATTTGAGACATTTTGAGGCAAAGTCTCAATTTGAGACTAGTTACTATTCACTAAACAGTCTCTAGCGTTAGTCTCAAAATATTGAGACCTGGTAGTTAGCAGGTCACAAAACTAAAAAGAACTCTTGTCTGCCATTTTGAATATACTGAATAGAGATCATCATAGATATTAATCGATTGTCGTTTCTTTATATTTTGTAAGCAACTCAAACACGAAAAGGTTAAAAATAAATCAATTTTACATAAATTTCGTAAATATTATGAAACAAAGTCAACATATATTTTTATTTTCATTGATAATTATGTTTTTTGACTATGTTATAGAAAATTTAATATTTGTTATCGACATATTTATTTTCATTCAAGTGTAAAAACATCTCTGAATAATGAAATGTAATAGATTTTGTGACTGTCACTTACAGAATAGCAATATCATCTCAAGTCTCAAAAATTGTCTCTAACGTAAAATCTCAAATTTAGAGACTTGAGACTGTCTCAAGTTACAGAATCGCACGGTATAGCTATTTGTTAAGGAGATATACCATTTTTGGTGAAGGAACTTGTCTTAGTTTACAAAAGAATTGAATCAAAAAACATTTCGTGTGTTAATAAAGCATTGGTTTTTGGGAGCATTGAATTTGGGCTGTGCACCAGTGAAATCAACCAAGTCCAATCGACAGTCCCAGTCCTAGTGGACTGCATATTATGAAACGGTTCTCAAGCGTGGAACTGATTACCGAGCCAGTTTTAATCCATTGCACTGCGTATTTACAGTTCTATTCTACCATTCCCAATATTTAGTAATTTTATCATTTTTTAGGAAGAATCAGTTTGAAATTGTACGCATATACATACTTCAATGTATATTGCAAAGAATCGAAAAGATTTCTGTATATCTAAAATTATAATAAACCTTTTTATCAACACTCCAATTATTCCGCTATATCTTTATGTTAGATATCGCGTTTGGTTTGTTATGAATGCATTTGCGTCCTTGACCAATAATCTAGCAAAGTATCCGCAGTGCCTTGACGATGAAAATTCCAATACCATTTTTTGTTGTGATATTAAATATATCGGACGGGCTCGTCTTAAAAAAAAACTACCTAGTTAAGAAGCAAAATCAGTATAACCCATATACTAAGCATGTTTGGAAATGAAAATTTTTACTTATTTCTTTCTACTTTTGAATTACTAAAAATTTCAAATGATTCTTACATAAATTTTGAACAAATGCTTATGATTTGAAATATAATTTTTGTATTTATGAGTTGTATTGAATTTTAGCATAAAGAGATAAAATGTATCCTATGTCCTTACCCTGCTTCTAAGCTACCTCCCCACCAATTTTAAGCCAAATCGGTTGAGCCGTTCTTGAGTTATAAACGACTTTCTTTTATACACCAACTTGTACCATACTTGTAAATGACAGAAAATAGTAAAAAAGAAAAAAACAACAAACACATGCGGGAGCTGTAGCACATGAAAATTTTCATTAGCTCTGCTATGCTACCGCTACGCCAGAGCATAGCGGAGAATTTAATTTTTTGCTCCCGCTCCAGCTATAGTTTTTTTTAACAAAACTCGGAGCAGAGTAGAGCACATACTTTACATTGTTATGCTAAGGCTATGCTGTGACTCCCGGCAAAGTGAGAGTGGTAGCGATAGCATAGCAATAATTTTAGAAATTTCGCTGCTACGGAGTAGTAAATGAGAACCCTTCTGTAAACACAAACAAGGCGGCAGATTTCAAGCGACATCTGCCAAACAATAGCAGAAACTACCCAATTTTGGGCTGTGTTGCCTACTCAAATTTGGTAAATTCAGCTAAATGCTGGAAATTTTTGTGCATTACAAACTTGCATTAAGGGGCTATACCAGTGTGACGCTTGAAAAATTAGGCGATTTTCGTGAATTTTTTTTTAAGAAAGTACTAGATTGAATGTTTCAACGTTCTATGGACGTAATAAAGTATATTTTTAACTATATTGAAGTTTTTTTTTTTACAAAAATATTAAAAATTACGGAGTTATGTCCTGTCAGGAGGTGCCGAAAAAAAAGTGCCTCAACTGCTGGCATGATTCCGGTCGAATGAGTAGCTGAAACAAAAAAATTCAAAATGTTTATTAAACTTAAATATATTTTCTATACAATGAACTACGATCTTTAAAAAATATCAAAAATTAAGAAAATAGCGTAATTTGAAAAAAAATCGTTTTTTTACAATAAAAATTTTCGTTGTTTTAATGCCAAAAAGACAATTTTCCACCAATCAAAAAGATCGTACTCCATTGTATAGCAAATGTATTCAACTATACCAAGTTTTAATTTGAAGTCGATCGGTCAATTTCTCATTGAGTTATGATGTCAGCAATTTTGAATAATTTCGTTTCGAGAAAAACGCGTTCAAAGTTTCACTTATATCTGTTTGCACCTCTCAGCGGTCGCTGTTTAGAACGCTGCCATTCAAAAACTATTCAAAATACGACCTTGCCGATTTCACAGGATATTTTTGAATATATAAACTATCGAAAATGCAAAAAAAAAATTTTTTGAAAGTGTCACACTGGTATCGCCTGTTAAATGGGTCAAATGCGCAAGTAAATGTAAATTAAGCCCGCTAATGCATATTAGCGCTGCCGTCTGTCAGGGCTTTTACTTCTCAACGTGCTGTTAAAATAGGTTTCGGTAGCCGAGACATGTTTGCAAAATTAAGTGATCGGCAGCTTTGACTCGAGTATCGTGTTGGCTCGTTTGCTTAATTGGAAAAATTGATGTCAAGACGGCGTTAAAGTTCAAACAGTTAGGGCGGTTTTCACAAAGTTTGATTAGCCGCCATGTGCTTGAGTGTTAAAGTTTGGAAGTAAAGAGTCAAGGCTGAGTGCATTGCAACTTGATCGTTTAACGTCGCAATAATAGTTTTTGAAATTTTTATTGTGTTCGAAACTAATAAATTCCTCAACCCTGACAAATTTTATATTCACCATGTACGACACTGTTGCATTTATTTCGTATTCTATTGGATGCAATATATTTTCACTAATATTAGAATTTTTTATTTGGAAAAAGTCACAAGTATTTTTAGAAAGTATAGAAATTTAAAATGTTAATTTCCTATTGCAATAATCCTCGAGCTAAAGGCCATATTATTTATGTATACTTTTCAATGCCAAGTTCGAACAGGGTTGTACGGTTAGGATGTACGTAAGCGCACATTGGTAACACTGTCGTCATTTTCATTTTTATATCTCGTCGTCGTTGTCTCGTTTGGTGAAAATGAAGCAGTGATTTTAAGAAAAAGTAAAGAAAATGATAATATATATACAAATTTGTAATATTGTTTAAAATTCGTATTGTACATAATATTTGTTTTATTTACTGTTGCTTTAGTATTTAAAATAAGTACAATCGTAGTGAGTAAATCGTGAAATTCGTCGCCAAAGTAGGCCAAACAACAAGACAAGCAGGCAAGCACCCGATCAAAGAAGACAAGTAGAAGTAGAAATTTTTTGCTTTTGGTCATTGAATTTTCTTCAGTAGCAAGTCTATGCACAGCTTAGCAAAGAAAAACCAACGCAAAGACAATTCAAAAGTAAATGCAAAGCTAAACGAGTCGTCGAGGTTTGTAATGTAATTGTGTCGTAAAGCAAACGAAAAATAATGCAAAGCAAGGAGTAATTAGGAAAGTGGAAGTACTCAACTATAATGTGCAAAGTGAATTCTAATTAAAGAAAGCAAGAAGAAAACAAAAATGATTAGTCAATGGATTAAAAACAAAATGAGTAAATAAAAAAAAAATAATAGAAAGATTTGAAGATCATCAGACTTTATTTAAAATTATCACTGTTAACACCACTAAAATAGGTAATCTTTACTTCCTACATTCCTTGCTGACACAGCAAAGTTGTGGAAATCAAAACTTGCGTCGAGAGCTGATGGTGGCGGGTTGAAGCAAGAGTAAAAATACCTACCAACAAACCATTATTGGGAAGGTGTAGTGTTAAATTTTATTAATCGGAACATTCTTTGTTTCAGTAAGCTATTAACGCATGTAATTTTTAGTATATGTGTGTAAACCACATTCATCTGTGCAAGGTGATATTAATATTTAGCACCGCTATTTGGAATACACACTTGTTTAAATCGTCAATATTCTATAAAATATGGTTATGTATACATATTGTATTTATTGAAAAATAAGAGGTACAGATTTTCTCATGTTAATCATGTAACAAATTTAATTCATTTGAATTGCCGAAAATTTACCACATATAGTATATAAACATTTAAACTAAATACAAAATATAAAAAAATGTAAACCTGTTCTCAGACACAGTCAGGTGTACTAAACCGACCAGGATTTTTAGGGAATCTTTTCTGCTGATACAACAGCAAAAATAATAATTCATAGAAAAAACGTTTTGTCCTCAAATCCCGAATTCTCATCTCACACGTGCATATATACAGTTCTTTATAATGATTATTCAATAAGTATTGTGGCAGTATAAGTGATACCAATTGTTAATGTTATTGTTATACAAATAATTTTTTCGGAAGATATGTGTATTATATATAATCTATGTTTTAAAATCCTGCCAAAATATAGTTGTTTCCTCGATTTGGAGCAAGGGCCAACAAAGTATTAGTTATATGTTTTTTCTTCGTAATACAATCAAAAAGACAATGTAAATGCGTATTTTAGCGCCAATAAGATGAATAAATTATAATTACATTTTTCAATAATAACACCTGTTGTAAAAGTGTTAACTTGCACAGAGTTAGAAGTAGAATACGTTTGTTAAAAAAACATAAGTTACAACAAAAAAACATAATTTGATGAAACAAAACTACACTACATATGAAGAAAGCAAGTGAAATTCGAACTTACATAGCAAAGCGCCACACCGAAATAAAATACTGGTTTTCAACACACATACAGATAAAAACAGTTATAATGCCTCGAAGGCCTTGCTGCAAGCACAAAGTTTTCGATGGGTAAACCGAAGAAAGTGTCGGAAGAAAGAAAAATTATATCAAAAACTATAAATTTAAAAAAGCATATTGAGTATAGAATGAATTCAAGGCTTATTAGAAATTCTAATTTTACATTATACATATATTATTTGAAATAGAAATTATATGTATGTATATATTTTCAATTATAATTAATGGAATTTTAAATTTTATGCGGGGGAATTTTAGAATAGCATCCACCGATTTTGGATATGTTCGGATAGATTAAGAAAACATATATATGTATATGGGTGCCGTTGACTTATATTTTTTTAGATGTGTATTTGTATTTAAAATAAAAAAAATCAACTATATAAAGTGCGTGTTTCTTCGATTTATAATGAATTTTTTACATTACATTTTTAATTAATTTGTTTCTAATCATTTATTTTTTATTAAATAGTTTAAAAATAACTCCTACTCAGTTCAAATCGGTGGATTTTGTTCTAAATCCCAGCCTTTTCTGATCTTATTATGAACCTATATTGATACCATTTGTTTGCGATGAACACTTGATTAATGTCTACATACTTATTATCATTTAAGATTCTTTGAGGAATATTATGGATCCAAATAGACATCACGAAGTCATTGGTGGCGATGACGAAGGACAAAGTGCAATGTATTTTACTAGAGGAATCAATGATGGTCGTACAAATACTCAATATTATTCGCATGAGAGAGTTATTGTTAATAATAAATCTTGTGGGTGCCCAAACATGTCAAATAATATTACGTGCAATGCGTGTCCATCGGCAGCAGATAGAGCCTGGAATTCAGAACACTCTTTAAGAGTAGATTTTCAAAAATCAGGTTCATCGCGAGATAAAATCAATCAAAATTCAATATATCCACACGATGGTAGGCAATTTTTCCATTCAAATAGCAACGTAACATACGGTACAGAAGTAATGCCTACCAATAGAAGTATTGTAGGATTGCAACAAGAAAGAAATTCAGTGTCTAATAAAAGCTGTGCCTTGGAGTCGAATTGTAATTTCAAGCAACAACTTCAGCATCAACAATCTCACCACCATTCTCAGACGCCAAACTTTACACAAATGCCAACGCATTCGAATACCGCCAATGCAACAAATTTACCACCTCAACAACTACAACAAAACCACCATCAACTTCTAAGTGCAATAAGCAATTATCCTAAAGGCAGTATATATGACGATATAGTGAGTTACCATGCATCGGTTCCTGATCACGGGTCGACAAAAGCAACAATATACAGTGAGGTTATACAGAGTCAAAAGAAAGTTGCAACAACAATGGACTTAATACATAACAGCAAAAGGGATGCTAGTACCATTATAAATCCAAGTAACTCATTAGCTTTGAAGGAACAGCAAGGAAGCCCAAACTATGCCCGAAAATGTCCGCAAATCTTTGCACACAGCGATCACAGCAACACGCATACAAGTCATCAGAGCTTATATATGTCGACACCACAATTTAGTTCGGATAAATTCAGTAATATTCATGCGCAAAGAACAATTTTACATGAGTCAGAACTTAAAGTTCGTGGCTATGGTTCTGAGGTGAAGCTGAACGAATTGCAAATTCCTTCTACTAATAATTATTCACAGCATGGTAGTGGTAACAGTTATCATCATAATGTTCAGGAGAACTCATTGCAACAGTCGCAGTTAAATATTCAGCACCAAGAAACATTATTGAACAATGTCAGACCACATTTGTCTCGAAGTCAAAATTATTATATGCAAGGTGCCGAAATACCTACCATCTCAGAAAAGCCACCGATTATAACAAAACAGACGCAAATTATAAGTCAGTATTCAAAAAGCCAGAAAGCCTTACCATCACCCTCCCAAGTGCATTCATTATCACTTCCTCGTCACCCAACGAAGACGCCCACTCATGATTTAGTGTTTAAAAATAAAGAAGAAATTTATAGCGACACAATGCATCATCAAAATAATGACTTATATACTAATCCATATAAAACGTCCTCGCCTTTGGAAACCTGTTGTAAAGACGTAACTTCCCCTTATAACAGTATAACTAATAGCTTTAGTGAAAGTAATGTACAGCATGGTTATTTCAAAATCAGTAAAATAGCAAAAGAGACAGTCACTAAAAACAGTTTCTGTACGGAAAATCAAAATACCCCTCCTCCTACTCCTGTTCACCGTCCGTCTGGATACAAAGCTCAACCATATTTTTATGAAGCACAGCATATAAAGTATGAAAACAATACGCATAATACAAATTATATGTCGCCATCTATTGATGTGGCGGCTTCACCGTCACCTTCGCACACAACGCCGCCATCTCACATACAAATGCATCACACAAGTCTAACCCCTCAGAGCCAATCACAATCACCGTCGAATTATACACAATTAATTCGTCAACAACATCACAGTCAAATTGAAAGTCATCGGTCATCCGCACGTGCACATCAGGAAAGCGCCGCAGTTCATCCAAATCCGAATTATTGTGGTTTTGAACGACATTCCCAGAGTTCCAAGCCACTGCCCTCTCATTCGCTGACTATCCAAACTTTATCGCAGTCGCAATCGATGGATCCACAGATGCAATCTAAACAAATTTCAAACCTCTCGAACCAAGGACCAAAACAAAATGCTGTAAAGAAAACTCAAGTCCAAAAAACCAATTACAGGGAACTTATAAACCAGGTAGTCGCAATGAGAAGTGCTACATCGGAAAAAGAATTGGATTTACAGATAATCAAGAAAGCCTTAAACTCAGCGTCAGGTCAGACAGGAATTTCACCTGTGGACAAATTATCTCAAAGCGAAGCTCCTATAAACAACGGCTGTTTATCACTGCCCATTAATGCCTCAATATCTAAGGACTATGGGGCTGGGTCAATAGAAAATGGGTATTTAGTGGAAAATCCACCCATATCTACACGTAATATAGCTAAAGTTTGTAACGATGCAAACTTACCTGAATTGCATCAGAGAATCAAGATAGAGGAGCCGTTAACTCCATCGCCTCTAGATTTATCGATGCGTACAGTTAAAACGAAGGCTGATTCTACTGAGTATCGATATAATCAAGCAATTTTAAAAAAATCCCAAACTGATTTTAGGCACACCCTGCCGAGAGTGGATTTCACGCCAAATTTTGCGTTACACTCGGATGAGAGATTAGAGGGGTCTAAAATAATAGAAAGCCAACAAAATGAACAATTCTACAGTTCATCGGAGGTTACAAATCCAGTAATAGTGCCTGCTGATTGCAAGTTAATTACAGCACAACCAGAATTAAAACAGAATTTGCAGCAATTTCCCCCTGATATTTCATCTAAAGTTTGCACTATCTCACCCCGGATAGGCCCAACTTCAATCAGTAACCTGAAGACAAATTCTGTGGTATTTAAAACTTCGGAAAAAAGCTTACAAATATGTCAGATGCGTCCAAGTGTTGTAGAAACAAATCCTTTTGCGACAGTAAAAACAATAAAATCTGAACCACCTTTAGTGATTGGTAGTAATGTGCCTGCAACAGACGAACACTTTAAACCAGCTACTAATATGGGGACCGTATCGAGAACTAGCTCTGAACTTACTATTCCGCCAGCTTATTCTGGTGGAGTTATAAAAACTGCTGATCCCATTTCTCTAGTAAATACCAATCCTTCATCCAATACACTAGTTCGAGAACAGCGGAATCCTAATTATCTTGGTCGTAAGCGCCATCTTCAAGAGTACTCAAATTCTCAACGTAATGAACCCGTCGTTAAGCAAAGATATCAGGAGCATATCGTTCAACCGAAAGCTATAATAACACCTATAACTTCCACTTCAACGGCGGTTATAACTGTAAATGACCGAGTAGTAAGTGAGGAAAGAGAACTAGATGTGAAAATAGTTGAAAAGGCAATACATGCAGAAATTGTTCCATGCTGTCAAAGGGAAAACTCCATAATTGTTAACAACAATGTACCTATTTGTAAAATAGAGCCATTAACGCCGACATTGGATACTCCACCACCCACAATTCCCCAACCTGTTCCAGTTGCACCAATAAAAACGGAGGCAAATTTAATAATTGCAGCCCGGATTAGAACTAAAGCGGAACTGAAAGGTTTTACTTTCAGTACACCAATAAACGTACCCAGTACTATTAAAGAGTCCATTAAAATAAAAGAAGAACCAAGTATTTGTTCGACTTTTAACTCTGAGCTGCCGTCCATTCCAGGTCTAGAAGAAAAATACGGTTCGATTGATATTTTAGATTTCAATTGGAATAATAAATGCACTGATTTTATGGAACAGTTACTTACAAGTTCACGAAAAAGTAATGCCAAATGCCGATTTGTAAGTGTGAATACGGATTTAAGGGTAGAGAGTCAAAAATCTTCAAATGATATTAAAGACTTAGAAACAAGGGACATAACAATGGAAAATAATTTATCAAACGTTAGTATTGAATCGACAGAAAGTAGTAAATCTTGTGATATAATTGACGTAAGGGTTCAAAGTACCATGACGGGAGAACGTTTTACAGGCAAATCCCCGGAAGGCCATTCCTCACAGTCATGTAATATCGTTATTCAAAAAAAGATAAGTAAACAAGAAAGGGGGAAAATGAGATTACAGCAAGAAAAACGTATTGCTGCTCGTTTGAAAGTGGAAAGCAGTTCGGAGAGTGACGATGAAATTATTAAAAGAAAATCGGATCGTTCGAAGAAACCACTAAAGAAAATTAAAGCTCGACAAAGCAATCACACTGATACAAATCAGTTTTCTGATTGCGGCTGCGATTCTTCCGAGAGTAATGATAATAATAGCGGTAAAAACATTACTACAAAAACATATGTTCAAGGAAACGATGACAAAGTTATACAGGAAAAGTTATCACCAAAACTGCATAATTTAGAGGATATAACGACTTTAGCGGATTTAAATCAAAATAATGCTATTAAAAATATCCACTCTGTCATCAATGAATCAAAATTTCCCGATAATGCGCAAAAATTAGTCAGAAAGAGTATTGGGGAAAAGGAGACATATAATAATATGCACATTGAAAAACAAACAGAAAAGGGTAAAGCGATAACGTCGATGCAAAATAATTCTAAATATAAAGAAGCCATCGAAGAAAAGAAAGCTGAAAAAAAAACAAAAGTGCATTTAATGGTAGGTTTAAACACAATGACACGCTCCAAGCAGAAACGGGAAATGGAACTGCAATTGGCAAATAGCAAAGTATTGCGCAATGATAAAATTATTCGTAATTCCACTACCAAAATTAAGTCAATCAAACGAAAGTATGTGCGGAAATTTGCCAACAATCAGAGCTCTACATCGACAATTTGCAAAGAGCTTTCAAACAAGCACTGTGATCGCGAACTTTCAATGCGGTTGCGTTCTAGAAATGAGAAGTCGGGGAAAGCTGGCAAAACTGAAAAGGTACCTGATTCCAGTTGTAAGAAATTGAATAAGGCAGCATTGGCTATCGACAAAAGTGATATTCAAAATAGCAAGCCTAAAGATAAAGAAAGTCAATTGCTTTTAGAAGCTTACCGTTATAAACGTTCGCTCAAAATTCCTCCCAGCTTAATTACTATAGATCATCCACATAATCTGAAAATGGCCAATTCACTACCAGATTTAGAGCGTGAACAAGATTCTTTACTATCCAATACTAATCGAAGCACTAAATTTGCAAAATCTATAGAAAGATTGCTTCAGAAGTCAACACCAAATATAAGCAAAAAGTCTTTATTAACTACTAGAACCCAACATGAAGAGCAACTGTGTCGTGAAAGGCGGTCAATAATTGATGTGCTGCATTCGCGTGTTATAAATACAAACGTTGCTTTCAGTACAAAGCCCAAAAATAAAAAAAATGTGAACCATTATGGTGTTTCGAGCCAAATTCATAGCGATGTTTCTCACAGTGCAGAATCGAGTTCAGTTACAGAACTATTTTCTATACCTGTGAAAAAAGATTTTGACGAAGAATCTAGTGATGGAAAGAAACGTCATTTTAGTATTTTTGAAACAACTGTCTTAAAAACTAAAACACGAACAGAGTCTAAAATGCAACAACGAAAAGAAATTATTCGAGAGATTTTCGTAGGCGATGATCGGCCAGCATCTGCTCCACCAGAAATAATATCCCAGATGTCAGATGGAAATGACAAAATGACATTCGAACAGAAATACGAACAATTCTTACAACAATTAAACATTGTCATTAACGATTCTGTTCCGGGCTCAGTTTCTGCATCAACTTCGACAGCGAACCAACATATTAAAGATGAGGAAGACACCTTGGCAAGTATTGGTGTACCTGAAACCGACGATAATACGTCCCTAAACTCAAAAGTTGCTAACCGAACCACGCCTGAAATAGATAATACAGCATCTGGTTTTAGAAGAAGACGGCCGGGAAAGTATCTGCGGCGTAAAGGAAGCTCCGGTTTTGATTACATACGTAAAAAAAAGAAACCTAATTCAACTCTATCCGGGAACCAGAGTTCCGCTCAAAATTTGCAAATGTTAGCCAAACTAGATAGGAAAACGGAGGAAGAAAAGTATGAAAAGAAAGTGAAGACCGAGAGTGATGTGTGCCGTGAAATAAATAAATGGGTGCTAAACAAAAGCGTTGGCCAAAGTGCAATGCATAAAGCAGCACGTCTAGGTTACATAGATGTTGTTGTTTACTGCTTGGACCGTATGGGTATGAATCCAGATCAGAAAGATAATGCTGGTTATACCCCGCTACATGAAGCTTGTACAAAAGGTTGGCTTGAGATTGCTAGAACACTCTTGCAGTACGGTGCGAATCATTCAGAAGCGGCTCATTCAGGCATACGACCGTTGCACGAGGCAAGTGAAAATGATCACGAAGAAATTGTAAGGTTACTGCTATCTTATGGTGCCGATCCTTTGCTCGCTACGTATTCAGGTTCGTTGACATTTTATATTTAATATTTTTTTATAATATGTTCAATTCTATATATACAAATCTGATTTTGTGAACAGGTCAAACGCCTTTAATGCTTGCTTCAAGTACTGCTATGAGGGATCTTCTAAATAATCACTTGAGTGATGTCCAAAACGTTGAGTCAGATAAAAAACCTTGGCATTTTAGGGGACCATGGGAGATTTTAGGTAAGTAATATTACTCTTGGGGCCGTTTTCTTAATGCCTTTCTTTAAGGAAAGGTGTCTTGGTTAAGTTTACCAGAACTTAACTGACAGGCTGCTAACCAGACATTGGAAACGACCTTTAGTATATAAATTTAATATTATAAAGCAAGAGTAGTTTGACGGACGCGGATTTATCTCCGACTGAGGTTAAAAACATTTATTTTTTTCCAGTTCTCTAAAAATACCATATACTAAATTTAAATTCCTTTTCTTAATTTGTAACACCATATTTATAACTTCCAATAATAGTTTTAATACACATATTCTTATCGATAATATATATATTATAATTAATGAAGAATTGATTTCGTGAACTCATCAAAATCTAAATATTTCCTTGAGACTAGCGTTTGGTTGCACTTCTGCTATATTTTCTATAATATACGTACTTGTACCAAAGGGGGATTTCTCGTCCGAGGCTTCCTTTCATAGGGGGTGTTTTTTTACGTGGCGGGTCCCAAACTCAGCGCACAACCCTGCAGAGGGGATGTTTCGCCTTCTCACTTTAGCTCGCCTTCAAACGGATGTTCTTAGGCTACCCAGAGGATACTTTGTCAAAGACCGGAAGTCGTGAGCTGCTGGAGTCATATGTAAAAGAATCGTTTCTAGTCACTCCCAAGTGAATGGCGATCAGAGAACTTTCCTCACTTATTGATATCATCGGCCTCAACACCTGCGCCGTTAGTTCTGCTTTCTCAAGAGTAGACAAGGAAGCAATGCAAATGGGTCTGGCAGTGGTCGAGGACAAGACGAAGTATCTCCTGTCATCAAACAAAAAGTCGTCGCACTCGCGACTTGGCTCTCACGTCACTGTTGACAGCCATAACTTTGAAGTCGTAGATAATTTCGTCTATCTTGGAACTAGCGTAAACACCACCAACAATGTCAACCTAGAAATCCAACGCAGGATAACTCTTGCCAACAGGTGCTACTTCGGACTGAGTAGGCAATTGAGAAGCAAAGTTCTCTCTCGACAAACAAAAATCAAACTCTATAAGTCACTCATTATTCCCGTCCTGCTATATGGTGGAGAGGCTGGACGATGTCAACAACTGATAAGTCGACGTTGCGAGTTTTCGAGAGAAAAGTTCTGCGAAAGATTTATAGTCCTTTGTGCGTTGGCCACGGCGAATATCGAAAACACTCCAGCTATGAAAGTATTCGACGCTGTACCCGCCGGGGGAGCAGAGGAAGAGGAAGACTTCCACTCCGCTGGAAGGACCAGGTGGAGAAGGACCTGGCTACGCTTGGAATATCCAATTGGCGCCACGTAGCGAAAAGAAGAAACGACTGGCGCGCTGTTGTTAACTCGGCTATAATCGCGTAAGCGGTGTCTACGCCAATAAAGAAGAAAATATGTACTTGTACACTACATAAAATTAAACAGATACATCATCTGACATCCTTAGAATTTTGCGTGAGGATTTAATGCTCAGCTCATTTCGTGGTTCCTTCCGTGCTTTTTTATTCCCAATTTTAATTATGTTTATGTTTTAAACCGATTCAGTGTTGTGAGAAGTCAACGTCAACGAAATTTTTCTTTAAAGAAAAATTAGACCTTAACCAGAGGTAGTGGGGAACTTTCAACAAGCCTAACGGTTAAACACCATAATAATTTGTATGCCATATATTGCAGGCAATGAATTGTCACTTCAGCAGTGTGACAGATCAGTTTTCATTTCTATGAAAATTTCGAAAAGGCAACACGGCTCATTTACATATACATATATCGACGGCAGTTTCATTTCGGTAATTTAAAATTTAGTAGCGCGAGTATTAAGACGGTTGTGTTAAATAATAAAAATAAAGTACCAAATTATGAGTACATTTTCTAAATAATTTAATATAATGGGTTGTCAAAAAAGTCTTGCGGTATTTTTATTGAATTTTTTGTTTTTTATTGAAATTGTAATAACTTTTGATGACTCATGCCCAGCTCTTGACCGATGCTACGGCTGCTACTATGCCGGTCTCTTGCAACCAATTCAGCGATTTTATCGCAATTTTCGACGACGGCCTTCCGGAGTGTGGCGCATCTTCGACCACCTCTACACCAGAACGAAAACGTTGAAACCATCGTTGTGCGGTGGAAATGGAAACTGTATCGGGTCCATAAACTGCACAAATTGTATTGGCGGCTTGAGAGGCATTTTTGATTTTATCGTAGTAGTACTGTAAAATATGCCGTATTTTCTCTTTATTTTGCTCCATGTTTGCGACGCTATAACTCACGAACGACTTAAAAGAAACGACAATCAATCAAACACTTGTTAGCGAGTGAAATGAGCTTTCCAAAAAGGTATAGCATGACCCGATGCGACGAATAAAACTAGAACTACGCGCTTTCAGCGCCAACTAACGAAAAAACCGCAAGACGTTTTTGACAACCTATTATTTTTCCAAAAAATTAATATTTTGTTTAATATTGTTAATTTGCAGAAAAATTATACAAAATGGATTGGGAAATAAGCGAAGTCTTAAATTTAAACTTTTACAAGCATAAGTCAAATTATCATTGCTCATATTAAATTTATTAATTTAATTGGTATATAAAAATTACATACACTTATTATAGTACATTTCTACTTTTTTTATTTTGCACTTAAATTTTTTTCATCAATATAAAAATGTAAACGGTTCAAGAGCTCAAAACATGCGGTATAGTAGCTCGAATTTCCCAAATAATTATGTTATGATAACAAATGCCCACATACAGACTTGGCAACGGCAATGGCAATAGATTTGACAGTTAGTATGCCATAAACCTTAACTTACTGAATATCAGTATTTAGAAACGATCGGCTGACATTAGTTGCACTATTTATAACTCAATAATGGCTGAAACGATGTAAATTGGAGAGGCGTACTTTTTACTAGTGGAGCGAATGAGTGTATTAAAAAATATTTTCGAATAGCACTTGTATTTAAACATCAAATTTTGCAATGGGTAAGAAAGCAACCACTGAAATATGAAAGTCATTAAATTTAAATTTGTAAGGTAAATCTTGGCGTGAAATCGGAGAAATTGTTGGAAGAAACCATTGCAAATAAGAAATGTTTTTGATAGATCGCCTTGCTGACATTGAAGCGCGATCGATAGAACGAAAAATTAAAGCAAATCCGGTTTAAAGTGCTGTTCAAATATCGAAATATACAGTAGAGGCACCGGGTAAGCCTATAAAAGCTAGAACAATCAGGGAAACTTTGAGCAGAAGTAGTCTGAATCGACGAGTACCACGAAAAAAGGTGTGTAATCAACAAGAATCTACAGAACCGTTTGAAATTTTACTACAAACTTCTCAGAAAACATTTTGTACTCTAATGAAAATTCGAAAAATATAGACTTTGATGATAGTGTGTTACCAACAGCGTAAAGCACGGTGGAGGGTCAGTTACGGTTTGGGGATGTATGACAGCATCTAGTATTGGGAATCCGCGATGAAAAAAATAATTATGTATGGGATTTTGAGAAGTAACAGAGCTCCTGATATTGAAAAATTTGGACTAACAGAGAATTGGATCTTTCAAAAGCATTGATCCTAACCATAAATCTAAAATTGTTAGTAAGTGCCTGGTATGTTGAACACCACAAGCTCTGGATAACCCTATGCAGTCCCCAGACCTAAATCCTGAAAGTACCTTGAATGAAAAATCAGGTAGGAAAACATTTCAAGGAAGCACGATCCAAAAAGACCTTGATTGAAGAATGAGTAAAATCTCTCCAGAATTTAGAAAAATGTAAAATTCGTGCCTTGAAGATTAAGTGAGTTCCTGTCCAAAGGAAGGCAAACAAAATACTAGCATAGTTTTTGTTTATTATACTAAGTTAAACTCTAATATAAGCCTTGCATTCTGTAACTAAACTTCGCGTTGTTGTATTAAAGACTGCGTTATAATAACACGTTCAACGTTGGAAGTATTCACAGTACATGAATTATACTGAATGTTGCTACTGAACAATTCTGTTTGTTTTTAGCATGCACCACGTGGAACCGATAAGACATATTTAATAACGCAACAGAAAATCGCATTGATAGTTTGCGACGCACTGGCATTTATTACAAACAGAAAGTTACATCTAACATTAAAAATAGCAGAATAGATGTAGTGTTGATAAAAAGTTCAACTATAATTGGAAATGATCATAATGGCTCAGAAATATTATCGAGCTACAGCCAAATACATAGATGCCAGACAATTTCTTCACGACAAAATTAATTAATTAATACCACATTCTTGAAAATAAAAATTAAATGGTTGGATCATAACTGGCTCAGTAATTTGGTTACATTAGCGTAGATGTTGACGAAATTATTTTCCAGATACAAAAACTGTTGCCATGCTAACAGATGTATTTTAAATCATTCGCTACTGTTGTTGATGAAAATTAAATTATCTAGATATATAAAAACAACACATAATCTTGGGTTGAAAAATGTTTCACCATACATACATATATTGTTCAGCCTAATTTTAATCCACCTCAAGTATGCAACGGTACACGATTGGGAATTAAAAAGATGACAGGAAATATTATTGTAGCAACTATTTTGACTGAAAAATTTAAAAGAGAAACGATCCTCTTGCCACATTAGATTGTACGATACGAATAGACCTGAATTAAATTGAGTTTGAAAATTGTTATAATTAAAAACTATAAATATTATTTTAATAAATGAAGAATGATCTACCATCTTTATTTAAATCTAATGTTATCAACTAATAACTTTAAAAATTACTCATCAATCATTTTCAAATTTGGACGTAATGTTCAAATTTTAACGCCGTGGATTCTTACATCGGAAATAACGTTTTTATTTTTATTAATAAATACAATTGATTGTATTGAATAGTTCATAATTAATGCATATGTTACCTGTAGCAACGTGTGAACAGGGTCCTCTAAGATCTCAAGTATATCTGAGCAAAGTCAAGAATTAATGCAATCAGTTCTTTCATTTCTCTGCCTCCAATAGAATGATTTCCGACTTTCCCCCTTGACTCTAAAACATATACCTCATTTGAGGATGATTTAAGTATAATTTTCGCTGACCATAAGTAAAATATGGTAATAAAACTCAGGAAGCTTTTAAAATAAGTTAATATGATACCAAACTTGATTTTAATCTATTCACGATTTCCCCATAGTCAAGAAGTGCGAGCATTTGGGCTTTAATTTGCTAAAAACTTACCTGAACCCTTTTTTCTTAGACATTTTAAATAAATTAGTATTTACGACTTTTAATCTAAAAACACTCGATCTAAGAAAAATCATAAAAGTCCGTCGAACACGTATTTATGCATTATCTTTCTTTAAGGGAGGATCCTGCTAGAAGCTACAAAAAATCGATTTTT